>NC_060120.1:266045510-266348541 GCF_021461395.2 Schistocerca americana
GATCCATAATGGATCAACGAAGACTTCAGACATTAGTCGAATCCATGTCACGTCGTGTTGCGGCACTTATGCGCGATCGCGGGGCCCTGCACAATGTTAGGCAGGTGTACCAGTTTCCTTGGCTCTTCAGTGTATAATATGTACAAGAGATATGAGCTCACAATAAAACGGGAAGATCAAGAACGGAGTGCTCGGATTAAAAAGGGTGTAAGAAAGGAGTGAGGTCCTTCACTCTTACTGTTCAGTCTATTACCTCGAAGAAGCAATGGGAATCACTGTATATTTTTCTAATCGAATGCAAGGAGTGTCAATTGAAACAGTTAAAGAAAGTTTCAAGAATGGAATTAATGTTCAGTGTCAAAGGATATCAATGATAAGATTACCCGATGATATTGCTACCCTCAGTGGAAATGAAGATGAATTACGGGACCTTCTGAGTGGAATGTACAGGTAGTGAGTAAAGAATATGAATTGAGAGTAAACAGAAGAAAGCCGAAAGTAATGATAAGTAGCAGAATCGAGAACAAGGGGGAACTTAACATCAGTAAGTAGATGAAGTTTCGGTATTCTCCTAGCTAGCTAGCAAGGTAACCCATGACAGACGGAACAAGGAGGATATAAAATTCAGGCTTTGGCTGCAAAAAAGGGCATTTCTGGCCATGAGAAGGATACTACCATCAAACATTGGACTTAATTTTGTGAAGAAATTTCGGCGTGTGTGCGTTTGGACGAGAGCATTGTATGGTAATGTAACAAGGACAGTGAGAAGAAGGAAGATAATCGAAGCATTTGAGATTTGGTGCTACAGAAGAATGTTGAAAATTAGGTGGAATGATCACGTAGGGAATAAAGAGGATCTCCGGAGATTCGGGAGGGGAAGGAATATATGGGAAACCTACCAGGAAGAAGGGGCAGAAGGGCAGGACATTTGTTAAGACATCATAGAATATCTTCCATAGTACTATAGCGATCTGTATAAGGTACAATTTGCAGAGGAAAGCAGAGATCGGAATATATGGAGCAAAGTATGTTGCAAGTGTTGTGCCATATCAAATCAGTCAGAACACCGATGACTTAGAAAGAAAAAGAAAAAAAATGATGACGCGGAAGTGCTGGAGTCTTAATGAGATGGAGGTTCTTCAAAATGATGATTAAACTAGGTGGAGACATTAGTCTTAGAGGTGGGAGGTTTCCGTAACTTTCCAGTGCTGAAAATTGGAGTGCTTGAGATGGGGTAGACTGAGGGCAGAATACTTGACAGATTGTGGTGTTCAAGAAAGTTGTGAAGTGCGAAGTTGGAGGAAAGTTCGCAAACGAGAAATGTCATAAGACGATATTGTAATAAAGTTCCCAAATACAGTATTTCTTTCATTAATCAGTGTAAACTGTTTTTGATCTCTGACGGTTTTGTGAGACTGTTCTTTAAGCTGTATGAGCCCAGCGAATTATGCTCAAAACGCCTTAACTTCCAAAACCTTTCAGAATTTTAAAAGGGAAATTTTCTGTAATTTTTGTTCCCTGCAATTATGAACGGTGCATGAGTCTTGTCAACTTGACATCATTAAATAAGGCTTTGCTTCATACTCGTACAAACTCAATCGATTAGTTTTGGTACTAATGTAGCCTATACTCCGTGAATGTAAATTCGTCACCATGCAATAACGGCTATTTGCTGTAACGCAAAGTAAGTAACAGACGCTTATCTGATCCTCATAACACATTCAATTTAAGAACTTCTACTTTATTCAGAATTACTTTCAGTTATTACAAGTAACAACAGCTATCGCATTCAAAAACAGTATTGGTCTGTTAGAGTTTAATACAGTATTATTGTCCTACGGTTACAGATTCTTTAACTGTTTCAATTGACACTCCTTGCATTCGATTAGAAAAATATACAGTGATTCCCACCTAGTGGCGAATCTCGGAATGATAGTTTTACTTGATGGTTATCTTCTCGCTTTCTCAGCTAGCAGCAAATAGTGGCCGTTCCTCGTAAAAGCCGCAGAATTGGCAAAGCAAAAGGGATATGTAGTACTGTTATGACCTATAATTTGATTCGCAAATACAACGACAGAATTATAGAAAGATATTTATATTTAAAAGTTCTATAATGCGATCGTTCAAATGTATTCGCTAGCAGTTGAGAAGGGAAGAAAATATATTTTATTGTACCGAAAAATAAGCTTCTACATTTGGAAGGGATACGAAATGACAAAATGTTCAAATATCCTGTATCAGACAGGTACATTAAGAAGACTTAGGGCTTCATTAGTTTTGTTTCTGTGTCCTTTTCGCCTCTAAGAACAGAATGTATCTATAAAATTCGTGGATAAATACCAAGCCTGTTCCTTTAAAAACACTACATGCAAAGGAATCAGTCAAAACTGTGTAAAAAAATATCTCATTTTCACCACAGGGGAGAATCAGCCTTGAAATGTTATGGATATCACTGTGCATTACTCGGCGTTCCTCTAGGTCGAGAGGCAGAGTGCTACCAGACAGATAATCTAGATGGGTGCTGCCCCACTGGAGTGCGCTGTGGTGAGTAACAAAAGTTAAATAGATTCATTACACTCAGTAAATTCTTTATGGATTAAATAAAATGTCCTACAAATCAACATATATTGCTGTTTGTAAGACGTTTTATTTAGAATAAGAATGTAGGATAGACAAAAAATGCATAAATGATGCTAGACCAATCCAGATAAGTTCCTGGAGCTATCAACCATCACCTCTATTGTCTCCTAGGAAGGGTTTTAGGAAAATCCTATCTTACGTACTTGTAGCACAGTATCTAAGCATAGGGTTTGACGCGTAAACAGACATTCTTCATGTTGACGTCGACTGTGTTTCTGCTATTGCAGTTGCTGTGTGAAAAATAAGTTTCCCAAGTCGTATAAGTGCTGGACGACAGTGAAAAACATTCATCTTGATTATATAATGGTAATAAAACCATTGGCAGATGTCGACTCTGAACACAATTTACTAGTTATAAAATATAGATTAAAACTAGAGAAATTGGAGAAATGTTGGATATCAAGGAGATGAGACCTGGATAGATTGAAAGCAGCAGAGGTTGTTTAGAGTTCCAGAGGGAGCGTTAGAGTATGCTTGACTGAAACGGGGGTAAATAACTTGATATAAGTCGAATGAGTAACTCTGAGAAATGAAGAAGTCAGTAGAGGATAAATTACGCAAAAAGTCAAGGTCCAACGCATGTCCTTCAATAACTCAAGAGACGATGAGTTCACTGACAAAAGGAGAAAATATGAAAATACGCCAAATAAAGCATGCAAAAGGGGTGACAAGGAAAAAGGCGTAAGCAGGAATGGTTTGAGGAGAGACGCAAGGCTGTAGAAGAACTAGGAGAAAAAGGTAAGTAAATCCAATAGCAAAATTAAAATGGCGTTTGGATTAAAGGAAAGCTCCCGTATGTCAAGAGCTTAGGTGGCAACCCAGTACTAAGCAAAAAAGCAAAAGCTGAAAGGTGGAAGCAATATGTAGAGGAGCTACGGAAGACAATTGGACTTTAAGACAATCTTACAAAACAAAAGTGAGGGGAACTCAATAGGCCACTGAAAGAAGTAAATGGTAACAAAGCGTGTTGTGTGATGTCCTTAGGTTAGTTAGGATTAAGTAGTTCTAAGTTCTAGGGGACTGATGACCATAGATGTTAAGTCCCATAGTGCTCAGAGTCATTTGAACCATTTTTTGGTAACAAAGCCCGTGAGTGGATGAAATCCGCTCAGTATCACTGAAGTCGTTGCAAGAGCCAGACATGACAGAAGACTTCCCACCGTGTGCAAAATTTGTTAAACAGGTGTAATACCATGCCTGTTCGAGAAGAATTTAATAATTATAATTGCAAAGAAAGAAGGTGCTGACAAGTGTGAATGTTACCGGACAATTTGTTTCATTAGTCATGATTGGGACATACTGACACGAATTATTTACAAAGTAATGGAAGAAACTCGTGTAAGCCGACCTCGGGGAAAATCAGCTTGTGTTCTGGAGAAATATACCTAAACAAAAGAAATACTTACCCTACTAATTATCCTAGAAAGGTCGTTAAAGAAAGGAAAACACAAGTTACAGTATTTAAGGGCTGACAGAAATCTTTTGAGTGTGTTGAATTCAGTACACTCCTGCAAAACGTGAAAGTGGGAGGGATAAAATATACAGAGCGAATGGTAATCTACAGCTCGTACAGAAACAAGGCTGTAGCTGCAAATCGAAATACACGAAAGGGAAGAAGCAGTTGAGAATGGAGCGGAACAAATTTGCAGTGTATCGCAGACATTTTTTCAATTTGTCGCAGTAAAGGGCCGCCTGTTAACACAGAGAGAACAGTGAAATTAGTCTGTAAGAACAAGAAACTCTATGTGCCGTAATCTGAACCGCATTAAACAAATATCCGTGAAGTGGGTCCAACCTGAGAAAGAGAAAGGTAAGAAATTTAATTCTATGTATGCAAGCGAGCAGAAGTTTGCGGCACAGCCATTACACAGAACATACCATAGAAAAAATTATTTTAACATTAACACTATTTTCCGCCGGAGCTTGACTGAAGATGCTAATAATATTAACTAGGTAACACTTCCTAATACTCTACAAAGTTATATTCGTAAGGTCACGAGCGGGCTCACGGCCTCAGCTTAAATGTTGTAAATTCAACTCTGCTTTTCATGAGTTTATTAAATGACTCTCCATACAAAAAACTTTACTTAATGTTTTCCAATGTATACACACTACATATCATTTTTTATCTTTTGTATAAATGATAACTTTGTGTACTGCACGTTGTTTTACCTGCGTTTGCGGCATTCACATGTCCTCAGAAGGCGGAAGCGGGCTCGTGACCAAATAAACATAATTTTGCAAAATATTAGGAAACGTTTCCTTTTTAATATTAAAAATTATTTTAGACAAGAATAACGTACCATAAACTACGATAGATACTGTCGTAAAAACAGCTTTGTAATCGATAGTATAGTTGTTATGTTGCTAGGAAGTAAATTGAACGTAAAGACACTGAAGTTAAGTAACGGCGTAATGGAAGATTTCGTATTGATACGTAAAATAAACATGCTACAGAATTATATGTTTTGAAGAAAATAGATTTCTGAAGATCAGGCTTCCTGACTCGTCAACCAGTTACAGTTCTTCTTTCCATAGTATTCATCTACATCTACGTGATTACTCTGCTATTCACAAGTAAGTGTCTGGCGGAGGGTTCAATGAACCACATTCAAGCTGTCTCTACAGATCCACTCTTGAACGGCGCGCGGGGAAAACGAGCCCTTAAATTTTTCTGTGCCAGCCATGACCTCTCTTATCGTGATGATTTTTTTTTCTTCCTACTATGGTCTTCAGCCGAATACTGATATGATGCAACTCTCCACGCTGTCCTGTGCAATCCGCTCTGGATAACTACCGCAATCTACATGCATTTTAAGGTGCTTACTATGTTTATGATTTGGACTCCTTCTGCAATTTTTATCTCTCCTCCCCCACACACGTTTCTGTCCATTACCAAATTAACATTTCCTTGACAGGTCAGCATGTGTCCCGTCAACCTATAGCTTCTTCACGTCCAGTTGTACCATAAATACACTTTTCTTTCTAATTCGAGTCAGTCATTAAGCGTTACGTTAGAGCTGAATACCTTCGGGAAAAACAACATACGTAATTCCCTTGCTATCCGCCGTTCGCAGTACGACATAGCACGGCCGTACTGGATAATGTTACAGAGCCAGATCAGTCGGACATTGAGAGTGTTGCATCCTGCAGCTACTGAAAAGGCTGCTGCCCCTCTTGCGAAACCACGGGTTAGTCTTGTCTCTCGCCTGATACCCGTATGTTACAGTTGTGTCGTTTAGGCATGCAGGCCACCTCACCTCTCTTTCCTAGGTGCGTGAATGGCGATTTTTTATGCTTGTGTCGGTTTTGCATATATTTACTGTCCCCTGGTGGCGTCTAGAAGTCCATATCAATCCAGAAGCCAGACTGTTGTGGTGCCTTGTTCTTGTCATGACGTGATTTATTGCTATAAATAGTTCCCATCGTTGAGACCATTTTACAATACTGTAAAACCATACTGAACGCATTCGCCAGATAACGAACTCAACAGTTTAACTATCTCTCCGCTTGACGTACTGCTGTCGCAGTGGATAACAAAAACGAACAGGAGTGTCGTAAAGGAAGGGTGTTATACTGTGCTCACAGCCAAAAAATATGACTACACTGAGCAGCGTTTTACTCCTCTGAGAAACGTTGTTGTATCATTTTCTTAAAATAACAAATCTTTTGCAGTGAATGATACCGAAATTCCTCCGGCCGAGTGTTCATACAAGGGGAAGACATACTTCGAAGATCAGAAAATAGATGGAACTTCCTCAGAGTGCAAGCTGTGCATCTGCCAAAAAGGATTTGACGGTAAGTGACTCACCCCCCTGCAGACATACCGTCTGAATTCATATCGACGATATAAACATTGATTAAACACATCCAGCCAACAAATAAATGCTACGACGTTATGTACTGTAGATGTGACATGTTGATTCTGTTTCAAGGTATACTAGAAAAAGTTGTTTTCCAATTCTCTGGTAATCACACTCTCCTCATTAAGAAGTATTATTTCCATACGCGAATAGAGGGTATCCGTAAGTTCCTGTTTCAAAACTCAGCACATTATGAACTTTTGTCATCGCTAAAATATTTAAAAACATGTAGCACCTTGTCCAAAAGGGTATGTCCATACACGTATTGTTCACAGATGCTTGTTACATTATACAAATATTTTAGTGATGACAAATAGTTATAATGTACTGAGTTTTATCCACTTGAAATCTAGTCGTTGAGGTTCAGCGGAGAATGAACAAGTTTTACTACAAAAAATGTTCTGAAGTTGGACAGCTAAGACCGTTGAAACCGGTTGTCTTGAATAAAAAATATTTTGTGCTATCTTAGCTTTTAAATGGTTTCTAAAAATTGAAAACCGATTTCATTATGCTTTTTATGCGGTGTTTCTCCTCATGAGAATTAAAAACCGATTTTCCCATCTGATATGGTACGACCTTACAATAATTCTTCGAGAAAATGGGATGATAGCAATATATATATATATATATATATATATATATATATATATATATATATACAACAATTTGAATCTTTTAAGACACGTCACTCAAAATATTATTACGATGAAAGAAATATTATGCACTGAAACAATCAATTTCTAGAAAATAATGAAATATGTTCATTTGTTAATGTGATCGTAAAGTTTACTCTCACTCAAAGTTTTCAGGCTTTTCTCCTTTGCTTTGAGTGCCAGTAAGCTAGAGGTACGAAATATGTCATTGTATGGGTTTAATTGTTAAAGAAGCAGCATTTATTAAATTACGACTATCGCCTTCTTTTCGGTTTATTTTTTTTTAATATTTGACTGTAACTATTATATAGCACTATGAAACACAATATGGTATACTGCATAGCAATGTGATTAAAATATGATGTTTCGTTCATATACGTGGAGAATTAGTACTTTTAACGTTAATTTTAAATAAAATTATTGTGTTGCAATCTTAAATTTTCAAGAATGTTATGAATTAAAATTTCAGAGCTGAAAGAACGGAAGTTAGTGGTAAACATTGCACGAACGTTGACACCATTAGTGATGGAGTCCAAGCTCGCATTGATGGTGTATGGGGAATGAAATCGACTGTATTCTCTTGAAAGAAAACATCTTGGCATTTGTCTTCTGTGATTTATGGAACTTACAATAAACTTGGGCGCCCAAATGATAGTTCATTATCCCACTGCTGCTATGGCCTTCTACCTCGGTTCGTGCTGAAGAGTCTATTGGAACATACTCTAGCCCGATTGTGTATCGATTTTTGTATTTATTTAGAAGCGCTCTTGCTCAACTTATTGATAGCATTAACAGGGATTCTCAAGAATTGAACTCGATTTTCGGAGACAGTGTACAGTAGTTAAGATGCTGTTTTTGTTGTTGTTGCTGCTGTCTTCAGTCCAAAAACAGGTATGATGCAGCTCTCCATGCTACTCTATCCTGTGCACGCCTTTTCATCTCCGAATAACTGCAGCAATCTACATCCTTCTGAATCTTCTTAGTGTATTCATCTCTTGATCTCCCTCTACGGTTTTTACTCTCCACGCTTCCCTCCAGTACTACATTGGTGATCCCTTGATGCCCCGCAACGTGTGGCCAACCGATCTCTTCTTCTAGTCAAGTTAAGTAACAAATTCCTCTTTCCCCCAATTCTATTCGGTACCTCCTCATTAGTTATGTGATCTACCCATCTAATCTTCAGCATTCTTCTGTAGAACCACATTTCGAAAGGTTTTATTCTCTTCTTGTCTACACTGTTTATCGTCCTTGTTTCACTTCCATACACGGCTACACTCCATACAAATACTTTCGGAAATGACTTTCTGACACATCTATACTAGATGTTAACAAATTTCTCTTCTTCAGAAACTCTTTCATTGCCATTGCCAGTCTATTTTTTATATCCTCCCTGCTTCGACCATCATCAGTCCCTTAGAACTTAGAACTACTTAAACCTAACTAACATAAGGACATCATACACATCCATGCCCGAGGCAGGATTCGAACCTGCGACCGTAGCAGCAGCGCGGTTCCAGACTGAAGCGCCTAGAACCGCTTGGCCACTCCATTCTCAACCACCGCTTTCCTTTCATGTCCAACGACTCTTATAACTGCCATCTTGTTTCTGTACAAATTGTAAATAGTCTTTCGCTCCCTGTATTTTACACCTGCCACCTTCAGAATTTGAAAGAGAGTTTTCCAGTCAAAATTAATTAAGATGCTATATTAATCAAATTAATGGAGACGAGTTTCAGATAGTGGTCACGATATTTTGCTATCCTGCCCCCCCCCCCTAACCAGTTGTGGCGAATGACGATATAGTTTCCTGTGCTTGGAAGCAGCTATCCGATCCATTGAACGTTTCTTGTACACTTAATCCAGCAGAAAATATGAGTATAGAGCTAAATTCGAGGATCGATGACTAATTCCTACATCACGGAACCTCGAATACCCTTATTGTGAACACAAAGTATTCACTGCAGTTAAGCCAATACAAAAAATACAGTGTCCCCTCTGCAGCAGCTGAGAATGTCTCAAGTGAACTGAAAGTTAGTCATCCCAGAAGGTTGTGACATAAATATGAACTTGCTTGTACTGCAAATAAAAATTTTTCATGTAGTTTTAAACATGGCTGTTTCTCAGCAACCGTATAGTAGTTTCACAGTGCAATCACACAGCGAACCGGTTGAAAATAACGTTTGGTACGTTGACCTAAGTTTCGACACCTCTAACGATGTCTTCTTCAGAATGAAATTTTGAGAAATCGTAAAATTACATTGCGAGAAAGCAATGGTCAGAATTAAGAACAGATATGCTCAAAGTCAAAAATAAATAAATAAATAAATAAAACTGGTTCCAGCCTTTAGCACGTATGCCTAGCTAAGAACAACATCTGACTGGCATTATTGTTTTATTTTATTTTTTAGCTTTAGCATATCTGCTCTTAATTCTGACCGCCCATCTTTTCTGGCAATGTATTTTTACCGTTTCTCAAAATTTCATCCTCATGAAGACAACATTAGAGGTGTTGAACCTGGGTCGATGTACCAAACAGTTATTTGTAACCGGTTGGGTGTGTGATTCCTAAGATGAAAACAATAATCTTTCAGTTTGAAATATTTTTTCCTGCGTCATTAAATTTGCCACAGTTTTACGAACGCTCCACTGTTGCAGGAACCTTGGATGGACCCTGGTGTAGGAGACAGACGTGTGAGTACTCCCTGGATCACAGGGCTTCTGAACTAAGGGGATGTGCGCCGGTATTCCGTGATGGCGAGAACTGTTGTGCTTCCCGATTTTACTGCCGTAAGTATTACTACTTAGGTTATCGTAATTACCTCTAATAAAAACTAACCAATACATTCCAAATGCCACTTACTACACCTGTCTACATGAAGCGCATTCTAATATGTGTCCGTGACCAAAGTGGCATTATGTCTCCACCTGGGAGTGACCGCTGAAAATGTTTCGTAATTATTTTAATATGAAAATTTTACTGTAACCAAGATAATGGTGCTGAGATAGAAACGCATTTACTAAAAATAGTCACTGTAAGACAAAGAGCGAATTAGGATTCAAAAGGGTATGAGACAGGGATGAAGGCTTTCGTCCCCATTCTCCATCAAGAAAGCTATGACGGCAATGAAAGTTCAGAATGGGATTGAAATTAAGGGTGAAAGTATACGAATGATAAGAACCGCTGATGATACTGTTTTCCTCAGTGAAAGTGAAGACAAATTGCAGTATCTGCCGAACAGCGTGAGAAGTCTAATGAATACAGAATGTGGATTGAGAGTAAATCGAGGAAAGTAGAAAGTGATGAGAAGTAACAGAAATGAGAACAAAGAGAAACATAACAACAAAATTTGGGTCAAGAAGTAGACGAAGTTCACAGAGTCTGCTACCTGGGCAGTAAAATAACCTATGATGGATGGGGGAGGGAGGACGTAAAAACCAGACAAACACCCATGAAGGACATATCTGGCCAAGAGAAGTCTAATAATACCGAACATAGGCCTTAATCTGAGAAAGAAATTTCTGGCGATATGTGTTTGGAGCACAGCCCTGTCTGGTAATGAAACATGGACTGGGGAAAAACTGGAACAGAAGAAAACCGAAGGCTTTGCGAAGTGATGCTGCAGAAGAATGTTGAAAAATTGGTGAACTGACAGAAAGAATCAGGAGATTCTCCGCAAAATCGACGAGGTAAGGAATATATGGAAAACACTGGATAGACGAAGGGACAGGATTAAAGGACATCTGTTAAGGCATAAGAGAATAACATCCACCTTACAAGAGGGAGTTGTAGAGGGCAGAAACTATAGAGGAAGAAGAGAATTGAATGCTTCCAGCAGATAATTGAAGACGGAGTTGCAATTGCTGTTCTGAGATGAAATGGGTGGCACGGAGAGAAATTCGTGGAAGGCCGCATCAAAACACTAAGAAGACTGCAGACTAGGAAAAAAGACCATCTTGATAGTGTGAGCGCAAGACGTTTGGAAGAAACGGTAGTGCAGTCTTGGGGTAGGTAACAACTGTACTGACACTCGTGGTGCATGGCCTTAACATCCCAAAAGCCAATCGGAAGCTTGAAAGACCTCAACAGTTCTGCTGCTCTGACTAGGTTTGGTTGTAGTTCCGTTGCTACCACTGGCGTTATCTTTTTTGCTGTCAATCGCTACTGGTAGCCTTCACTTAAATTTATATTCCTTGGTTTTTAACGACACAGTCTCGCATCCAGGGAGTTTGCGTAAATAATTCGCCCAATTAAGGACAGTGTGAAGAGAAAATGGAAATTATACCTGGCACATTAATGTCTCACTTATTAGTTGAAGCTGAAAACCAGCAAGGGGGCCAAGAACAGAACATGCTAGCACAATCCATGACTATTCTTCAGTTTATTGGATAACTGTGGGAAACTTTTCAATCCCACGAGTTACTCTACACGAATGTGGCGGGGTACGCTGACGTCCAAGAGTTGTGCCAATCCACGACTGACGGCATTGCCCATTGGATAGTGTGGACAGCCCGTAAACTGTAACCCCAATACGGGCTGGAACTCTGAGGACAGCTGAGTTGTGCCAATCCACCACTGACATCATTGCCCGCCGGATAGTGTGGATAGTCCATCAGCAGGATCCTTGTGCATGTCCGGAATGTACATGGAGCAATGACAGACTGTAGGACTGGGAAAGTCTTCGTTCATCAACCAACCCCTCTGCCCCATTTTTCAACCAACTACAGGCGTCTCTCAAGGCTCTGTCGTCTGCCTTCATCTTTTACCTCACGCTCACCCCTAGACATTCCTAGACACCATTTCCCTACCCACATTCTGTAATGCCCTGACAAGGCCCCTCAACATGCTCCAACTCACCAATGCCTCCCTCCAACGTCACTTGAATCTTCTGATCGATTATTGCAATCCATGGAAGCTATGAGCAAATCCATATACTACCTCTCTTTCTACAACCAACCCAACCATTCGAGTAACCAGTAAAATATGTAGGACTAACTTGTGCTAGAAAGCTAACATGGAATGTACATCCCGTTGCAATGCAACACAAAGCCGAAATCGATAAAAGCAGTTAAAAATACTAACAGCTCCTCACGTCCTATCTGGAATCTACATCCTATTACCATTAACTTCCACTATAAAGTCTGGATCTGCCCCAACATAAAATATTCCTATTTTCCAACACAAAGCCCGAAATCAAAAAAGGATCTAAAACTACTTACAGGTCCTATATGGAATTTACATCCAACTACCATTATCCTCACCTTAAAACCTGTATCTGCGCCACCCTAATATATTCCTGCATTGTCTGGGTATCTGTCTCTCCTAAATTCTACAAATCGCTTTAAATCTTGGAGGGACATGCACTTCGCCTCATCTTACACACCTGCCTTTTCAACTCGCATCCGAAACTAACTAATCCTCCTTCCTCAGCTTCTCTTCCAGGACTATCTTCGGACTCAATATTTTAATCGTGAAAGCAATTCCTGGTATGCAATGATGTATCCACTACTCACCAATACAGGTACCGTTCTGCGCCCCTGTATCCTTATCACATATTCCACGCACTTTCACGCACTACTCATCATTTCTTGCTAGTACTGCAACGATCAAATCCATCTTAAGATTTACACTTTTTTCAGCCACAATCACAATGCCCCACCTCGCCAATCCTTCCCATTTTTCTCCATCCTTTCAATGAACTTTAGTCGCTACCTGCAGTTCTACAAAAGCCCATATAATCATACACATCGTTCCACCTCCATCATGTACGTTACCATTTTCATGTACCATCAACATTATCATTATAAGATAGCAACATTAACATTATCATCTTTCATTTTATTTAAGTGTAATATAAAATCATCTTGTTGAGTCCATACCACCTCGTGATGCTGCACTACACCGGGCAAAATGAGGTACGACATGACATTAGAGGGCATCCCACGACATCCTTTATCTCAGTGTAGAAGACATCAACAGGCTTTCGCCTTCGTGGCTCTCGTCGAACCAAACGCCCAGCAAGGTGAGAGGGGAGGATAAACAGCACCAGCAGACAAGCGACGCGGCACAACAACAAGAACAATAATATTTTTAATTTTCTCTCTGTCAGTATCTGCTTTCATTATTTGAACAGTGACGAAGGGCTATCAAGAGCAGCCGGAAGTCTTTTACCCAGTAACTCCAGTTATTCGAAAAAGCGCTGAAAAATAGCCTTTCGTAACTGGATGGACTCTGTCTTTCGATTGTGTCCACATCAAGGTGCACAAAAGGAACTGCGAAGAATACAGACTATACCAATGAAAATGTCAGAACGCTGAAAAGTGAAGAAGTCTGGAGTATGAAGCAGTCTCAGGACGCACACTGCTTTAACATCTATCGCAACGGCCGCTAAAGCCTGCACACTTAGGTCTAAAGGACACTGAAGAACACAGAGAAATTCTTTTACTATAAAAGGTAAACTGAACCATTTCCGATCTATCTGTGGTGTACTCTGGGTAAAATTGAGAAGTGGCTTGCTTCTCAAGCTTCTTCTCGATAATGTTATCAGTAATGTTGAATTTAACTTCAGTATTTGTAACTATTCTTGTTGCTGTGTTAAGGTCCTGGTCATAATCTTCTTGGGACCATGTGGTGGAAAAGAGATGACGGAAAAGAGATGACGTACCACGTGCTGGAGCTGAACATGTCTGTAATGTATTGAGTGTAGAGATGAAGCTGTGATGAATGTGTACATAAAATAATCTTTCCTATGAATTTTTAATCTGTAGGTTGACAACTAGAAAGATACTGGTAGAAACACCTAACTCCATACTGACGTACGCTACATGTTCACAATTTCCAGTAACTTACGGGGGTTGCCTAGTGGAAATTTTCCACAAAAAACGATTGTCATCAACATATCTGTACCAATACACTGCATGTTTTACCAGAGGACTAGAATTAAGAAATTATTCGTGAACATTTCTGGGAGTAATGGAAAATGGGCGAGCCCACTGCCAGCCCATCAGATTGCTTGTAGTAACTCCCTTAAGAGGAGAAATGACTTTGATTTAAAGTACCTTCCATGGTATTGTATGTGCTCAGTTGTTTTTGTGAGTTAAAATTGTATATGTAAAGCCATGACGTCAACCATTCATCCAATTTTTGCAATGAGTTGTGTTCTGGAAAATGGGCATACAACACGAAACCTATGTCGTACGAAAAAACATGTTTTCTTAAAAAAGCATATACACTGCTCAGCACTTCACCAAGAATATACAGATGAATCAGTTGAAAAGTAGAAGTGTGTCGAAAATAATTTATTTATTCTTATTATTGGATTTTTTTTTCATTACAGCTTCTGCGGACGATAGTGTGGTGAGACATTCAGAGTCTACAACACAGAATGAAGGTTAGTATCTCTCATTCAGAATTTCCTGTAATGCTTCGAATTACGCTTTCATAATATTTCACATTATGTCTTAGCCAAGTATCATCGGTCATTGTGGCTACAACTAATAATCATTAACTGATAACTTCAGTAGCCAACGTTACAAATTTGAGACTTACCGTCAGCTTTTACACCATTTGGATTCTAAAGCTAGTCCTAAGTATCACCAACCATCATCCTTCAGCGGAAATTTTCTTAGTTTATTTACACTAACTGCAGCACTCGAAGGGTAGTCTGTATCTAGATGAGGAGACAATGATCACTATTGCCTCCGTGGATATTATGAGTGAGCATGTGGTAATATTTTACTGCAGGGGACACTGAAAATTTACTTTGAATTTCCTCTTTAGTGACATACTCTCCGTTTGGAAACACTTTCGCCAGACAATATCGGATAACGGTTACTGCCATCTTTTGAGGAGTACAACGCCTGGGAATACTGATGTTTCGGCTTAACGTCATGTCGAAGTCTATTCCATGAGAGAGAGGATAGCGGATAGGATCAGGGAAGGTTGGGAAAAGAAGTTGGCCGTTTTGCAACCCTCCCCGAATTTGCGTTATGCGACTTACGGGAACAACGGAGAAACCGGGCAGAGAACTGAACTGACGTCCTCCAGAAAGCGAATCCAGCTGGTTGACTACGTAATCGGAATAATTGCTGGAGCTCATCCAAGATCATCCTGCAGACACTTATTTAAAGAGCTAGAGATCTTCACTGTAGCCTCACAATATATATATATTCACCTATAAAAATTTTTATTAACAATCCGAACGAATTCAAAAGTAATAGCAATGTACATGGCTACGGCACTAGGAGAATGGATGATATTCACTACTCAAAGTTAAATCTAACTTTGGCTCAGAAGGGGGTAAATTATGCTGCCACAAAAGTCTTTGGTCACTTATGTAACAGCATCAAAAGTCTGACAGATAGCCATATAGCATTTAAAGGGAAATTAAAAGAGTTTCTTAATTGTAACTCCTTCTACACATTAGATGAATTTTTGGATATAGTAAGTGGGTAATTTCCCCAACCCCCACCAAAAAAATTAAAAATATTAAGTGTCATGTAATATTTTGTGTAATGTAATATCTTGTATAGAAACCTTTTATTAACCTGACACGTTCCACATCATTACGAAGTGTCGTATTCATGATCTATGGAACAAGAACTAATCTAATCTAATCTAAACTGCCATATGTCGCTCGGTTACAACGTCTGGATCCATTGCTTATCATCCAATCCACAAAATTCGGTCAGACGCGTTACTGATCACGCAGCTTAGTGTTCACTGGTGACACTTGGCGTACGTACTTAGATATGAATGTGACCTGATTATCTCTTATGGTTGGATAATATACGAGTGAGTCAGCTTTCTAATTGTCAAAATTCTAGCTTAAATAGCTCTGAATATTTACGTTTGGCAGTCATTTACTTCTGCTGACGGGTTATGATCTTTTATTCTTATCAGACAAACCACTCTCCAAATACATTCTCCAAAGACGAGTCCTGATGCCACTATTTTTTATTTTATTCAAAGTTTCTGCTGCAGTATTCAGCTCAGTTTACCGAGCGAGGTAGTGCAGTAGTAAGACACTGGACTCGTATTCTACAGGACAGAGGCTGAAATACCCGTCCAGCCATCCAGATGTAGGGTTATGCGATCTCTCTGAATATCTGTAGGCAAACGCCGCAATGGTTCCGTTTCCCTCCTCACCTTTCCCCAATCGAAGCATGTGCCACGTCACTAATGATCTTGTCATCACTGGACGTTAAAATCCAATATTTCTGCTTCCCCTGATCTTACAGTTTGTTCTCAAAGAATGTTATAAACTGAAGCGCCAAAGAAACTGGTATAGGCATGCGTATCCAAATACAGAGATATGTAAACAGGCAAAATACGGCACTGCGATCAAGAGACAAGTGTCTGGCGGAGTGGTTAGATCGGTTACTGCTGCTACAATGGTAGGTTATAAAAATGTATGTGAGTTTGAACATGGTGTTAATGCCAGGGAACGAGAGATGGGACACAAAACCCGGAAATTCAACTAATTATCTGCTGTTTTCCCTGACATACTTTTCCATGCGCGTCTTCCGCACCAATTTACAAATTATGATGCGTAATTATATGGTATTCTGGCGGCACTGGAGAGGGATCACAGACATCACCGTACAAGGTTTCTTGTCTTTTCCGACTCGCTTAGTGCACTGCAAGCACTTCACTAAATGTATCTGGTAGACCCACTGATTCAGCCCACCCATGACTCCTTACAGCGTCTCCAACACCGTGGCAAGGAGATGAGCTTCTTCTGGGTGCTTGGCCACACCGGGACACAGAGAAGCGAGATGGCCGACAAAGCCGTCAATGGAGCATGTCGGGATGGCGCTGTCCATGAGGGACCTATCCCGTTGCACGCCATCGTATCATTTACTGACAGACGCGTTATACGTGAGTGGGAGACTGAATGGTTGACAGAAAACAAACAGCGGTCGCTCAGATCGACTACACAGGCATAGCGGACGTCATGTCAGCCTCGCCGCTGGAAAGAGGTTCTGCTTACCAGACTGCGCATCGGGCATAGCCCTTTAACACATGTCTTCCTCCTCCAGTGGGAGGATACACCACTCTGTAAAGCTTGTGTCGTCGCACTTTCAGCTCAGCATATTTTGGGATCGTGCATCCTATATAATGATATTAGGGCAGCCCTCAGTCTCGATGGAGATATGGACACCATCCTTGCAGACACTGATTCCCGTGTTACGAGAGTGGCGACATTTTGTGAACTGTCAGGCCTCATCTCTAAATTGGTGGGGAAGAGAGGCCGACTTTAATACATTATAAAGTGCTCCGCATGTGGGGACAGCCTTCGTTCCCACACACGAGATTAGCATGCTGACTTCTCGTCAGGGTGCTGATGACCATGATGTTGAGCGCCACCCAACTCAAATCATCATCATAATCATCACCTGACTATCTGTAGGGAAAGGCCGCCATGATTCCACTTCCCTCCTCACCCTTCGCCAATCGAAGGTTCTGCCGTATCACTAATCTTGTCGTCAGCGGGACGTTAAAATCCAATCTTCCTTCTTCGTGTGATCTTACCGTTTGTTCTCAATGATTGTTATATGTTGCTTAATGTTGCCAAAAACAGTAAGTAATTGAAACTCTCACTGAAAATAAAACAAAATTACTCTGTCAACGACATTCAGGGTCCAGTCACATTAATGTTACCTCCACCAATTTTCGACGTCAGCGTGCAATAAAAGCTCACACGTGGAAGTTGGTAGTACTAGCAGTGGAGGATACGTAAAGTGTGCTGGGGGCAAGCCGGAAAACGGTGCAGTCGTTATCGTAATGCGGGAATGGAGCGATTCATCTACGTCCAGAATACCATGATCATTAGATTCGGGGCAGGGGTGAAAGGATTTCCGGAACGGCTTAATTTGTAAACTGATCGCGTGCCGCCATGGTTAAAGCGTACTGTGTACGGCGATATGGCGCTACCAAGGACTAGCGCCGAGGTAATTGTGGTGCACTGTGGACCTTAGCTGACGGAGATGAACGACGGCTGGGCAGACGTGTACGGGCGAACAGACGTGCCAGTATGGAACAACAGACTGTCCAGCTGAACGAAGGGGCTGCGAGCAGTGTCTCGTCAACGACCGGCCAGCCAACGTTGCTGCCTGTGTCCAATTCTAGCAGGCGCCCGGTTCACGCGCCCGTGCTCACTGCTGTCAATGGGCGACGAAGGCCCGAATTCGCACGCCAGTTCCACAGCTGGACGTCCACTGAGCGGCGACAGGGGGTCTTTTCAGATGAACCACATTTTTTGCTCCATCGGCATGTACAGCCTGAAACAGCTGAAAGCAAACATCCAGCAACCAGGAGGGACCTTTATGGTCTGAGGAAGGTATAATTGGAACTGTCTGGATGATTTCGTTATTCTGAAAGGCACAGTGGACCACCACGAGTATGTATCTATCTTTGGGGGTAGTTGCGCGATGGCACGGCCACTTCTGCCAGCAGGATAATGCAACGTGTCGAGACTCTCACAGTGTAAGTCCGTGGCTCGAAGAGCATCAGGATGAGTTTACTCTACTCCTCTGGCCACCGTACTCCCCGGACTTAAACCCAATCGGGAATCTGTGGGACCACCTCGATCGGGCTGTACAGGGAGCGATCCTCAACCGAGGAACCTAGCGTAGCTAGTCACGGCCCTGGAATCGACGTGGCTCCGCAACTCCGTTGGTACCTTCCAGAACCTCACCGACTCTTAATGCTCGTCTATCAGCGGTCCACGGTGTAAAGGGCTTTTGGCAGGTGCTCACATTTATGTGATTGGGCACTGTACTTATGGAGACAGCAAAACATCGATCCTAGTTGTACATGAGGTACTTGCAGCAAGCGTGTGTATCTGGAAAACTCAGAAAAACTTTCCTCTCCAGAAAAGCCGTTCCTCCACTGCACAAGTTTTCCTTACATAATTTGCACCCAAACAGAATTAGAAACGTTGTTCTTGTTAGACGGATTTCATGTAAACGAAGAATAATTCGAGGTGGTACACTGGTTCCTTTAGAGGTCACAGTTCGTAGTAATTGACGAAACCTCATCGAGTAAAACAGAAGTGATTCCTGACGTTCCCGAGGGTAGGGTTACGGACCCTCTGCTGTCCCTCGTCTACATAAACGATTTGGGAGACAATATGAGCAGCCGTCGTAGTTCGTTTGCAGATGATGCTGCCGTTTATCGTCTAGTAAAATCATGAGACGATCAAACCAAATTACAAAACGATTTAGAAAAGATATTTGTATGGTGCGAAAATTGGCAGTTGACCCTAAATAGCCGGCCGTTGTGGCCGAGCAGTTCTAGACGCTTCAGTCCGGAACCGCGCTGCTGCTACGGTCGCAGTTCCGAATTCTGCCTCGGGCATGGATACGTGTGATGTCCTTAGGTTAGTTAGGTTTAAGTAGTTCTAAGTCTAGGGGACTGATGACCTCAGATGTTAAGTGGTGGTGGTGGTTAGTTTTTAACGTCCCGTCGACAACGAGGTCATTAGAGACGGAGCGCAAGCTCGGGTTAGGGAAGGATTGGGAAGGAAATCAGCCGTGCCCTTTCAAAGGAACCATCCCGGCATTTGCCTCAAACGATTTAGGGAAATTACGGAAAACCTAAATTAGGATGACTGGAGACGGGATTGAACCGTCGTCCTCCCGAATGCGAGTCCAGTGTGCTAACCACTGCGCCACCTCGCTCGGTAGATGTTAAGTACCATACTACTCAGAGCCATTTGAACCATTTTTTTACCCTAAATAAAGAAATCAGTGACATCATCCACGTGAGTGCTAAAAGGAATCCGTTAAACATAGGTTACACGATAAATGATTCAAGTTCTATGGCAGTAAATTCAACTACATATATAGGAATCAAAATTATGATCAACTGAAATTGGAAAGAACACATACCAATGTTGTGGTGAAGCAAACCGAAGACTACGTTTTATCAGGAGAACACTTAGGAAATGTAACAGATCTACTAAAGAGACTGCCTGCACTACGCTTGTCCGTCCTCTTCTGGAATACTGCTGCGCGGTCTGGGAGCCTTACCACATCGGTTTAACGGAGTACATCGACAAAGTTCAAAGAAAAGCAGCACGTTTTATATTATCGTAAAATAGGGGAGAGAATTTCACTGACGTGATAGAGGATTTGGGTTGTTCATCACTAAAACAAAGGCGTTTTTCGTTCCGGCGGTATTTTCTGACGAAATTTCAGTTACCAACTTTCTCCTCCGAACGCGAACATATTCTATTGACGCCGGCCTTCATAGGGAGAACCGATCATCATAATAAAGTAAGGGAAATCAGAGCTCACGCGGAAAGATATAGGTGTTCGTTCTTCTACGCGCTGTTCGAGGTTGGAATAATAGACAATTATTGTGAAGGTGGTTTGATGAACCCTCTGCCAGGCACTTAAGCGTGAGTTGCAGGGTATCCATGTAGGTGTAGATATAGACATGTTACGTTGAAAACTGATCGTCCGTCGTACATTCTTTATGTCAGTCACTATAGAAAAGTTGTCGTAGAAACAGAACTACATGATTTTATTTATTGTTTCCTCTTGGGATTTTCTCATACGTCTAAATTTTACAGCATTCAGCAAAAAAGTCAGTTTCAGTTTTGCAGTTACTACACTTATATAAGCACTCGGTAACGCCGATTCATATAACATCCTTGCGATCAGTAACCATTAAATTCACTATTACGGACACTGGATAACATGAAATCAATCGCACCGCCATCAGTAGTGTTAATTTACCAGCATTATGTGTTGGCATTAAGTATTATGTGTCCCTGACAAACTTAGTGGCTGTATCTTTGTGTGTTTGTGTGTGTGCGCGCGCGCTTGTGGCAACAGCAACTACAGATCTACAAATGACGGGCAAGAATACATATATGATTGCTCTCTCTTACAGTTGCAGGCGACCAGTGCTCCTTCGGAGAGCACAGACTGAACATCGGCGACGAACTTGCGGTCGGCAGCAGACGCTGTGTCAAATGCAGGTGTGACGTGCCTCCGTTCATAGTGTGCACGGAGACATCTGAATGCGATGCACACCTCGATTCATAACTTGCACATAGAGTCCAGATCTTGGATGAGACGAACATGATTTTAGGTCTTCAGACGTTTATATATCAGATTACGATTTACATGTCACGTTTCAAAGAAAAAAATTTATCATTGAAATGTAATTAACATGAAAATGAAAGGAAAGTAATAAATCACAGACCAAGCACTAATTCCAGTGGTCTATCTGAAGGAAATTAACCTCAGTGCTACATTGGTATAGTTATACGTATAATGCTATATAGGTGCAGTACATTACCTACAACTTGTAACACATCTTCTAAATGATTGTTCATATTGACTGTATATGTAAATCGGTAGTAGACATCGTATAGCATAATGGCTGGCTGTGGTTATTCATGGTGGTCCTGACATGGGATGCCCAAACTGATGTCTTGTCAGCAATCTTGAATGAGGCGACGGGCATCTGCTTCCTCCAAAGCACGTATCAGGTGTAGTGTCAGAACCTGAACCACCATGACTGGTGCTTATGGAGTTGGGTGTTAAGCTGGTGGTATTTTGGACATGTGTGGTGAAAAGAAAGAAAGCGAAGGGGTGCAACCCGGAGTTAGTACTTAATTTTCTGTATGTAACAATTTGTACGGATATAAAGAGGATTCCCCACATTTGCTGAAATGTAGTAAAGCAGGTCGCAGGCTTCAGTACACTGACTAGGAGATTACAGTCCGTATACACGGGCGACTTACAAATGTCTTGCATCTATCACCTTAGAATATTGCTCAAGTGCAACCCGTGGTAATAGAGACACTGAAGCGGTACAAAGAAGGGCAGCATGAGCAGTCACAGGTTTATTTCACTGACGAGTAAGTATCACGAAAATGTTCAAAAACTTTCATTGGCATGGACACCAATTATTCCTCGAAAATCTATTTACAAAATTTCAAGATCCAGTGCTATGTGACGACACTAGAAATATTCTTCTGATATTTCCTTTTGTCACTGTTATATTTGTTTCATTTTGAATAAAGATTTCCTATTGTATATTTTTGTTTTTGATTGTTCTTATAACTGATCAATGCAGGTGGCATGCTCACAGTAACGCTATCTGTTAGAAAGCGTCGCTAAATCCATCTGAAATTGTGTAACTGCATTCGAATTATCTTTCAGCAAAAATAATTTAAAAGTAACATAAAATTGTTTATTAAAGATGTTATCTTGTGAGACTCTGTGTTATGCAGTGGAAGGAACAGCGTGTGACGTCACAGAAGAATACATGGAACTAACAGAGTTGCAGTCAAGTCTTCGAAGGAAGCACTTAGCCTACGAATCCACGACGTCCAGAAACATATGGCCCCAGTATGCCAGTATCAATTATTTTTGGAAGGTACATTGGAGCCTGAAGATGTCGTGATGAATTGCCGAAACTAGTAGCCAAAATAAAATAACATCTCAATTGCACGGCTGTTTGGCAAATTTCATTATTAAAAGTGATTGAAAATCCTGCATAGAACTAGAAACTGAACTTCGGAAGAATAGACGTTCAAAATGTTGCTGTTAAAATGCCCTGCAAATTTACTACCAAAGCTGAGCAAGAAAAATTCCTAACATTAAATGGCGCACAGCGAACATGTAATACTACACTATAAGAGTAAGAATGTTATGGCAAAAGAAATGAGTTCTGAACTGTACTTCAACTTAAATGACCCTGCTGATAATTTGAAATGCAATCCTTGTCCGTGGATAAAAGTGATGTTAGACTAGCCCTGAAAAACGTTCGTGACTTATCTTGTCTCAACGGAAACTAAGTACTCTTAATTACACAGAATCGAAACATGATTAGTGAATCTGAACAACCCAAATTCTTGGGTTCCCAGGTGGTTGGTACGCCGTCTTGGAAAACCGACGGTCGGGACTTTGTTCAAAAACTGAATGCGGCAATTCTGGTATAGGAAAAGTATCTGCAAGAAGTGATAGTCCAATACGAAAACTAGTTTACTTTGCTTGTTTTCATCTGCTTATGACGTACGGCATTATATTCTAGGGTGTGTCTTCCCATTCACGAACGGTATTTTTGCGTCAGAAAAGAGCAGTTCGAGCAATATATGGTGTAAGTTCATTAGTCTCTTGTCCATCCCCATTCAGAGTCTGCAAATTCTGACATTGGTCTCTCTTACGCAGAAAGCGGTGCTGTATTGTACGCCTTCCATTTGCAGTAAGCTTCCACAAGAATGTAATAATTGTGCTGTTTGGTCGTCTTACTGGTGATTGCCAAGCAGTTGTTGGGTTATATGGCAGAGAGCAAAAGAATAAAATGCACTTCACTTGAATTCCAAATGCAAATCCAGAGTAATATCAACCCGTGAGCAAGTCCGCATATCCACAATAGTAACAGACGCTGAGTGTCGAGGCACAGCCATTAAACTAGACAGACAGAACCGAAATGACAGAGTGGACTGGATTCCTCGGTGCGGCATCCTGCAACTTCTGAAAGTGGACTGGCGTGGTACTGGTAGCGCACAGCTGAGAGTTTAGTGAAGAAGCCTGTTTGTCACGGTCTCCCCCTCGTGAGTTACCGTGTACTGTTTGTGGTTCGGAGCCAATATGCTGAAGTTAATAGTGAACACTCTTACACAATGTGTCTGTGATATTTTAAAATGAACACTACATTCCATCCTCATAAGGCGCTAGACTAATAGACTGGTGTTTCTCTAACAGTTTCCGTGCCAGCCTGACGCTGCTGACTTCTTTACCGGTGCTTGCATATTATTAATTAAGCTGACGAAATGTTATTGTTTCTAGTGTGTAAAATAGCCCTGTAGCAGGCTAATGAAACCACTGTCTAAGTGATATGAATATGAGGGGACGGTCTGTGCCGAAGAACTCCATGTACTCTTGCTTCTATAAAAGGAAAACACACAATACATACATTCTAGGCTGCAGCAGAGGGGTCGAAATGTGGTTTATTTTAGGGGAAATATGACGCGGCCTAACAACTTTAGTGACAACGGCCACGAAAGCCTACAGACTTACATCCTGTTAAGTCTTTGATTATCAGAAACTGTACTATGGAAGTTAGGGGCTAGAATCTTTTTATTTAGTTATTGGGAATAAACTGTTTTTAGATAAGATTTTGTTGCAGCAAGTGTAGGTCCGTAAATTGTCATGGCGGTAATTCAGATTTTAGCAGCTTCTTCCTGTTAGTTGTACTTAAAGTAACTGGCAGTCGTTGCTTTGTACTACTTGTACATTTTATACTTTGCATTACTACTGTGTAACTTCATGCGCAGTAAAAGTGACCTGGCGTTCTACACTCAGTCAAACGACTAGGCGTGTAATTATTTTGGACCCAACTCCCTGCTTCCAAAAAACCAGTAATCCTCGCATTTTGGACTCTGAGGCGAAGAATTTCATCAGTAGTCTCTCCTTCTATTCTGCCGAAGAGCTCATGGGAAAAAAATTAAGCTCATTCCTCTGTTGTATTGTTGATTATGCTATTATAAACTCAGGCTTCGTGTAATTTTTATTTTAACGATACTTTTCTGGTGTTAATTTAATGTACTCACTCGTTCCATGGCCATCGAGATTTGCTCCTCCGTTTGGTGCTTCGGAACTAGTCTAAAATTAAAATAAAAACAAAACTTAGTGACCGCATTATTATACCCAAACTACACACGAAGCCAACACATGCTACAGCAGTACATGTTTATATGACAATTCGAGATAGTGAGTGGAGCAGTGGACGGTAGAAAATGGAGTGTCAAGTGAAGAAATTGAAACATTTCCGACATATTCATCTGCTACAGTTCACTAAAGAGGTGATAGCAGCGGAGCCAGGCAGAAATACTTGCGCCGTGTATGGGGATAGTTCCACTGCACGGAGCACGGCACGAAAATAGTTTTCTCGTTTTAAGGAGGACCGTTTGGACATTACTGACTCTCTGTGTTCAGGATGACCTTTGCGGTTTGATGAAGATCATTTAGGCGCATTAATCCACAATGATCCACATCAGTGTACTCGAGAAGTGTCAAATGTGATGAACTGTGATCACTCCACCATCGTGCGACATTTGCATGCAGTTGGGAAAGCTAAAAAATCGGGTGTATGTGTACCACATGCTCCACACCAATTTCACAAAAAAACAGCGGTTGGCGACATGCGCATCTCTGCTTGCTCGTCATGAATTGCTTCGTTAAGAACACCGACCATTTCTATCATCTATCGTTAGTGGTGACGATAAATGGTGTTTTTAAGCTAACGTAAGGAAAAGAAGGGAATGACTGACCCCAAACAAAGCAGCAACTCACTGTGCAAAGACGTGTGCACATCCACAAAAGAAAATGTTAACCATCTGGCAGAACAGCGACGGTGTGGTGTACTACGAATTGTGTCCCGGAGTAATAACCATCACTACTGACATTTATTATCAACATCTGTGATATCTTGAAGACTCAGTCCAAGAACATTGACTGCGTGAAGTGATACTACTCCGCGATAAAGCCCGCCCGCATTATGCTAGACTGAAAAAACACTATACAGGAACTGGGTTGGAAAGTCGTTCTACATCAACCTTATTTACCTGATCTTGCACCTTCAAATTTTCACTTCTTCCGCTCTCTATCGAAGCGCCTGCTAGGTGCTTTCTTTCCGGATGAAAATGAGCTCAGAACATGGCTCGGTGAGCTCTTTGTCTAAAAACCAAGTGATTTCTACAGTCACGAAATCGAAAAGCTATCGCAGCCTTGGCACACTGTCGTAAATAGTGAAGGAAAAAAATTACCGATGACTAAAGTCTCTTTTGGTGCCTGTCATTTTATTAAACTTACGGAAAAACGTTACGATTGTGCAAAGCAAGGCAACACGGACCATATGTCTTATGTTAGTAGCCAGGTTAAATGAAATTCAAATCTGTGTTTATATCTTTTACAGATTTTGGAAAGTTTTGGTAATTGAAAATCGAATACATTCATTAACATTCTGGCGGCAGAGGGGATACCATACAGGGAGCGACAGGTTATCTGCAACTTATACAAAACCAGACTGCATTTCTAAGAGATGAAGGACATGAAAAGGAAGCAGTGCTTGAGAAGGGAATCAGACAGGATTGCAGCCTACCCCCAATGTCATTCAAGCTGCACATTTGCGTATGCAATAAAGGAAAACAAAATTTTGATTGCAGTGAGAAGAAACGTGATATGTGAGATTTGCCGACAACATTGTAATTCGATTAAAAACAGCAAAGTACTTGGAAAAGCAGCTGAACGGTATGGATACCTCTGTGAAAAGATGAGATGGACATTAACAATAGTATCACAATGGTAATGGAATGTAGTATAATTGAATGACGCGATGATGATGGATTTAGAATAGGAAATGAAATCTAACAGTACTGGATGAGTTTGCTATTTGGTATAAAATAAGGTTATGATGGTGGAAGTAGAGATGGTACAGAATAAAATGCAGAGTCGCTACAGCATGAAGAGTATTTACGAGAAAGTGGGATTTGTTAACATCTAATATAAAATTAAATGTTAAGAAGCATTTTCTGAATTAATTTTTCTTGAGTGTTCGCAAGTTCAAATTGGACGAGAGGTAATGCAGATAATAAGAGAATAGATGCTTCAGCAATGTTGTGCTAGAGAAGAATAGTGAAATTTATATGAGCAGATACATAATGAGGAGGTATTGAATCGGCGTGAGCAGAAAATAAATTCGTGGCACAACTCCACTAATAAAAGGGACCGGTTGACGGAATACATCGCGAAGCATCAGTAATCGTTTCTTTGGTACCGGAGGGTAAAATTTGTGGAGGGAATCCAGGGTATGATTACACAAAGAAAGTTCTGATGGATGTAGGTTGAGGTAGTCAGTCAGAGAAGAACGGCCTAGAAGAGGATAGACAAGCCAGGAGAGTGGCATCAAACTATCCTTCGGACGACTGAGTACCATAAAAAAAGCTAGAAAAAAATAACTGCCAAATAACACGGAATCTTTTGATAATATCTTACAGAATAATCTGTTTGGGTTAACTCACCACTCAGAAAGAAAGTACTGATTGCACAAAAGCGAACAGTGAGATTAAGATGTGGTGTTCATCCACTGATATCATGCAGGCACCTCTTCAAAGAGGTTGGCACTTTTAACTGCGCTGTCATAGTATACATATTCATTAATGAAATTTTTCACTTATAACCCATCACAATTTGAGAAAAACAGTGATCTCTATACCTACTGCAGACAAAGGGCTTTCATGGGTAATATGGAGCGCCTAGCAGAATATTACTGTGCTGCACATGTTAGCCCTGCACTTAGCCATATTTGTAGTTTTTCCTTTAGGAATGGTGAGTTTCCTGAACGATTAAAGTACTCAGCAGTAAAGACTTTGTAAAAGAGGAGAAAGGGATAATGCAGACAATATTAGACTGATTTCTATTCCTTGGTTTTTTTTCTAAAATTATTGAAAAGCTGTGTATGTAAGAACAATTGCCCATTTTATATAACATAAATTGCTATCAAATGTACAGTTCGGATTTATAAGTTGTTTAAAAACTGAAAATGCTATATTCTCTTTTCTCTCTGAGGTAATGGATAGGTTAAACAAAAGTTTTTGAACGCTAGGCGTATTTTTTGATTTAACTGAGACATTTGATTGATCACAAAATATTACTCTAGAAGGTGGACCATTACAGAATACAGGGAGTAGCTCACAACGGTTCACCTGCTACTTTAACAACAGACAGAAAAGTGTCCACTCATAGTTTTGAGAATGGCTGTGATGTGGGTCTGAGTGGGGCACAGTCAAGTGGGGGATGCCCCAGGGATCAGTGTTGGTGCCACTCCTGTTCCTTATTTATACAGATGATATGCCCTCTAGTATTACAGGTAACTCTAAAATATTTCTGTTTTCTGATGACGCTAGCTTGGTAGTAAAAGATGTTGAGTGCAATATTGGCTCTGTTTCAAATAGTGCAGTTCATGACATATGTTCATGTCTTGTAGAAAATGAACAGTTCAAATTTCTAGATGTTCAGATAGTAAACTCTTGTAGAAAGTCAACGTTCAGGATCTTGTTCAAAGGCTTAATGCTGCCATTTTTACCATTCTAACGGTATCTGAAGTAAGTGATCGTTCGATATGAAAAATAGTCTACTTTACTTACTTTATTCGCTTAAGTCCTATTGTATATTTTGGGGTAACTCTTCCCATTATCAATGAATATCTTTGGCTCTGAAACGGGTGGTTCGGGCAATAGGTGTTGTAAGCTCGCGAAACACTTGTCGATCCCTGTTCACTAGTCTTGGTATTTTGACATTGGCCTCTCAATATTTATGTGTTCTTTACTGTCGTTTCTTGTTAACAATATCGGTTTATTGCCAAGAATTAGCAGCTTTCCCTCAGTTAATACTCGGCAGAAGTCAAACCTGCTTTTGGATCGGACTTCCTCAACTGTCGTGCAGAAAGGTGTGCAGTATGCTACTGTGTCCATTTTCAATGAGCTGCCACAGGATTTCAAAAACTTAGCAGTTATCCACTCGCTTTCAAATCGAAACTGAAGAGTTTCCTCATGGGTCATTCCTATTCTGTTGAGGAGTTCCTTGAAAAATTAAGCTGATTCTTGTTGTATTGTTGATTGAGTTTACTCAAACTTATGGACTGATTTTTTCAGGTTCATAAACATTTTATTTTTATCTGTTATTACCTTTATGTTTTAATTTCATGTACTGACACGTTCCATGACCTTGGAGATTTGCTCCTTAATTTGGTCCGACGGAGCAATACAAGAGGGAAAAATAATCTTCATAACCCATTGTTATAGCTGTCAGAGGTTCAGTGAGGATTCCAATACGCAATAACAAAAAAAATTTATCATTTGACAAACAACATAAAATGTCTGACAGGCAACAAAGCGATATTCTAATCTAATTTCAGATCACGTCTCCTGGACAACTCCTTCTATTCCACTCACAAATTTTTACTTAAAACCGGCAGCCAGTATAAAAAATAAAAAATATGAAGTTTGTGTTTTTGGATTTGTATGCTTCGCCGTTTCTTTTTGTAAGTGCCTCAGTTTGTTGGACAACAGTAATTTACAGAGAAATTGTGCAGATTCTTGTTTCAAGTTGTATTTCGTAGTATCCACTGTTCTCGTGGGAATATTTGCCTTCGTAATGTGACTTTGGCCCTTGGAAGATACTCAACTTTGCACCCATCAGGAAGTGGCCGAAGCCGCATTCTGTACCCCTGTAGACAGTAACGTAACTTGTTCGTATCTTGGAATTTTTATTTTGAATAACATAATCATCTTGAGGTTGAAGCTCTTCTGTCTGTGTTTGCTGTGTCAATAGATTTGTTTTTGGAGGCGATCCACCTTCAGCAAAACAGGCAAAACACTAAGATAACAAGGGATAAAAATAGCCTACATGACAGACACCTCAATACAGAGGTAACTAAGGGGAACCAGTACAAGCACAGCAGAACACAACACATCTAATATTTACCAGTTGACATGATTGGATTGCAAATTAATTTACATAGGACAGACAAGTAGAGACTTTAGTACTAGATACAAAAAACACACAAGACCATTAAGAAGTAACAGCTGTCATTCTGCGTTTGCTGAACTCCTTACGGACACGAAGCACAGCCCAACAGACATCAACACTGACTTTAAATTCTAAAATGCAGCAGCAGACCCCCTCCCCCACAAAAAACTAATAACTGACAAACATTATCAAATACGAAAAGCCATCGTTGAAGGAAAAGCAATAATAAATGAATACACATTTCTCTACAAGGGAACTCTGTTCTCAGATAACACCAATCCATAAACACCCCAAACCCACCTCTCCAAACACACACACACATACACACACACACACACACACACACACATACACACACAAGCACACACACACATTCACTCACATAAATTTCAGCGCAGAGTTAGTTAAGTTAATGTCAGCCCTAACCAGAACAAATACATTCGTGGCATTTCGAAGTAAATAATCTCTGTACATTTAGTTCTATATAAATTGCTGCAAATGGCAAACTATGAAAGAAAACAAGCTACATAAAAAACAAAAATTGCAGGAGAACCACAGCTGTGGTATCAAGATATACACACAAACTTTTCTCTATTTTTCAAATTTATAAACACCGGTTTAAAAACTGAAATTTATTTGTGTACAAATAGTAAAGAGCATTTTTCTTCTTTAATAGTAAGAAAATAAAAGGTCACTGATGATGCTGTAGCACGAGTGAAACATGTGTCCGAAGTAAAAGAAAAAACAAAATTACGTTTAGCTCAAGGCTGAGCTCATTCAAATATACTGAATAACCTAGTCTGTACTTTGGTCCTCAGAAATGAGTTTAAAGACTACAATTCCTGTACACAAATCCATCGTGGAACCAACAACAACAAGCTATGGGAGTTATGCTGGGAAGTCGAAGAAAGGAACAAAAAAGCGACTTTCAGCTTGAGAAAAACCTGTAGAATTACCCGACTTAAGACCACGTAAGAAATAAGGATATAAGAGAAAGGACACAGATTTGTTCTAATATTATAGACAAAATATAAGAAAGACAGTTAGGATGTTTTGAACATGCCAAAAGGTTGGAAGAAGACGGATGGACCAAGACAATACTTTCACTGCAATCTCCTGGAAGAAGAAGAACTGGAGGACCACGAAAGTGTGGCTGAGTGGTAGCCAATAAGCGATGGAGAGAGGAGAAATGGAAGATAATGAAGAAGAATGGCGAGACCAAGGTAATTGGTGACAGGGATGCGGGATGCGACGGCACCTGTGAAATCCCCGAAACAAGAATGAGAAGAAGTATTTGCACGAGTAGGACTAAAAATATTAATGCATTCATTTATGTTAAAACTATTCATGTATACATGTCCAGAAACTAAGAGATAACGAAGTGTTCTTGATTTCCAACATCCTCCATTTTGAAAGTTAATCCTTTTGATCAGCCCGATGTCAAATAAGCTGCATCCGTATTCATCATTACTTCCTAATCCAACATTCACATTTTAAACCAAACTGTGAATACGATTAACTTCTAATACGATGAGTGGAACAGAACTCTACGTATTTCATATACTTCCGAGACCTCTAAAGCTGCTAACTCACGTGACGCAGGTGGGGACACCTGGAAAGCGAAACTAATCTGCTGAGTGCTCCTGCATCAAATGAGAGTTCCTGCAGACCGTTCACGAAGGACTGGCTTCACAGCACAGGTGTTGCGTCGAGTAATTAAAATTACTTTAAAGATGTAGCCGCGTTTTCACGTGGCATTGACAGGCAGAGTGAGCCTAAAATAAGTTATTTCCGCTACACGATGTGTAGCAGCAGATCATTTCAACCAAGGACCGCTACAGTAAATTAAATTACGTCTGTAGTGCTGCAGCACAACAATCCCTGTTATTAACTGTTACATTTTGTAAACCAAGTTAGGTAACGTTTCCAACATTTTGCACATAATGGGCGAACCTTTACTCAAATAAGGAAACCGAAAATAATCCTTTTAAAATCAGTAGACTTTCAGGGGGAAGGACATCGGTTCTAATCCCCAACCTTCCCGCCAGATTGTCCCTTGTTTCACAAAACACGAATTCCAGGATGGTTATTTGAAAAGGGCTCTCTTTTTTCACACACGCCGTCGATGTGATTGTAAACCCTGATCTTCCTTTACTTGCAGAAACAGAACTACCAGCCGTTATTTATTGAATAGTTTTGTTTATACACGATTCAGGCTCACATCCATTTTAAAACGGAATAATAAATTTGTACGTTCCTTAGGGCAGCGTGTTAATAGACTGCTTTTTCAAGCCTGCATCTGCCTTACGCTCAACAGTTTGTGGCTCCTTTTATCGCCTTCATATCCATAGCATAACACTTCTAAGTTCACTGGTGATCCACCGTAATTATAACTTTAAGAGTCGCTTAAAGGAAGAACCGGTATATATTTGACTTGGGCATATAGTACTTCAGACGTTGGTTATTTTAGCGAACTCAGTACTGTCAAAATCACATTGCCAGACGTTGACATTCACAATAATCTTGGCACAATTTATTCTAAAACAGCCATGTAACGTTCTGTCAGTATTTATCCACGGAAATGGCTACTTAAGCACCAGATAACCTACCTTCGGGTGTGCATTCGAGCAATGTTCTGAAGCTTACCCTACTGGACACTGTCTCATCATCTCAGAATAAAATGAACAAGTAAAATCATGTTGTGTAATATTTTCCATCAGTTGTTTCATCAGAGCATGACTGTCATTTTCTGATTCCACATGATGCATCTTGTGATATATCTTCTGCTAATGTTGGCAATTATCATTTTACATGTAGGCGTTTTGGAGTTTTGGAACTGTGACATTTTGTCAGTGACTTAAGTTGAATCTTCCAGTAGCTTTAGCCACTCTGCATTTATCACGAGCTTTTTCAAAACACTATATGACATTTAATGCTATTAAAAGTGCATGTGTCCACTAGCTACGGATATTTGCAAAATGAAAATACAAAGAGAAGTAGAGGAAAATAAATTTAATGGAAACGGAGCATGATGTACAAAAATTTATGTCGAGTGTCTATAGACATCACGTAGATTTAAAATTAATAAAGAAACGTGTAGCAACAAATGAAGTCAATTACTTTCATATGACAGGCACATGGGTCACATGTTAAAGCATGTGAAGATACACATGAAATATGAAGTAGGTCACGATATATAATACTTGCTACGTATGTCAGAGAAGAAATCTCTTACAACTGATCGCAGTATGTAATCAGCAGGATGGAAGCTATGGTGGAAGTCCACACGATTCGCAGACTAACGCATTTCACTGAAATGGCATAAATTTTATTTTAGAGTTCCATTACTTTACTGTACGTCCTTCACAGTAGTTCACCCCTGTGGCTGCTTTGTATATGTCGTTGTTGTTTTATGTTATATTTCTATATTTTTCGTTTTGTGTCCTTCTCAGTTAGTTTATCTATGTGATATGTTCTGCTGTGGCTGTCCTTCTCCAGCTGCAAATCTCCCTACATTTCGTTTACTTTCCCGATGAATTGTAGTATTTCTAAGGTGGAAGTAGTTCAAGGGCCCCAGAAAGCACTGGGTTTGTATACCACTGGTTTCGAATGTAATGCGAAGTGGCACTCATCACTATGGAACCTGTATCGTGAGTTGTAACTGCATAAACGAAACCCACTGTCCACGTCGTGCCCAGGCACTGACTGTCGCATTCAATAAGCTGCCATCACAGCAACCCAGAGTCAGGCACTTTTGCGCCATCACCTTCCACACGGCAATACCCGCGTCTAGGACAATGATCACCTTTCGAGCAGCCTATGTGCTAGCCAGAGAGTTCTTCGCCACAGGATAATGCGGGAGGAGTATCTTCTTCGCCATCGGCTCCAAAGGGCTGCGTTTAAATCGGCAGGGCAGCCGAGTAGATCATCAGCACAGCAGAGCTATGTTATGACACCTGCTGTGTGTCAGACTGTACCAATAAATCTGCAACTTTCTTCTGATGTTTCAGTAAACGATACACCCGGAACACGCTATACCACTCCACCATATGTACGAGACAGTCCCACAAGCTACCTGTTTACCTTATGATTAGAGGCACAAATGGCAACCACCTGGTTCCATAGTGCTCACGTCCTCCAACCGTTTGACGATAGTTTTCAGTCGGTGGTCCAGGGTTTAATGCTGGGTGACCCTTTCATCAGCTTTGTCGCTAGCAGACGTCACTGGCTGACACCAGCTGGTGGCACACACGGATCAAGTAAGCCGACCACCACCACCGTCACATCACCACCAACCGTCCCAGCATTCACTGAGAATGCAGACCACCTTTCAGATATGTCCGTATGCTACCAGCCGTCCGCTACACCTGCTGTTCAGACGCAGGGATAACATGGGACGATGCCAGGCGAAGTCAAGGACGAGGACACATATATCTTAGTGTCGAAGCAGTTTTTCATGTGCGGATGATATTTATCCAAAAGTCAGATGATACGTCCCTACACACATACATTCGCACACCAGTGCGAATAGACGTTTTGTTGCTACTGTCCCCAACGACTTTAGAAATTCTGATGGAATGTTATCTACCCCTTCTACTTTATTTGATATTAGGTCCTCCATAGCTCTCTTAAATTCTGATCCTAAAACTGGATCCCCTATCTCTTCTAAATCGACTCCTGTTTCTTCTTCTTTTACATGAGCAAAGTCTTCCCCCTCATAGAGGCCTTCAATATACTCCCCCCCACCCATCCGCTCTCTCCTCTGCGTTTAACAATGGAATTCTAGTCGGAAGTGACTTGTACTTCTGTATTCCCGAATTTCCCTGAAGATTTTTGTTCTTCCTTCTTTCATCAATAAACTGAAGTATTTCTACTGTTACCCGCGGTTACTTTCTTTGTACCTACGTATTTTGCCATCTTCTGTGTTTGTCCTTTTTAGAGGTGTCCATTCCGCTGCAACTGTACTGCCTACTGAGATATTCCTTATTGCTGTGTCTACATTCTTAGAGAACTTTAAGCGTATCTCGTCATTCCTTAATACTTCTGCATTTCACTTCTTTGCGTATTGATTCTTCCTGACTAATCTGTTAAACTTCAGCCTACTCTTCGTCACTGCTGCATTGTGATCTGAGTGTATATCTGCTCTTGGGTACGTCTTACAATCCAGCATCTGATTTCGGAATCTCTGTCTGACCATTGTGTAATCTAATTGAAATCCGACCATATCACTCGGCCTTTTCCAACTATACTTCCTCCTCTTTGACTCTTGGACCTACTATTCGCTATTACTAGCTGAAATATATTACAGAACTCAATTAGTCTTTCTCCTCTCTCTCATTCCTTGTTCCTAGACCTTATTTTCCCATAACCCTTTCATCTACTCCTTCCCCTACAACTGCATTCCAGTCCCCCACGACTGTTAGATATTCATCTCCCTTTACGTGCTGTATTACCTTTTCAATAGCTTCATATAATATCTCTATCTCTTTATCTTCAGCTTGCGACATCGGCATTTACACCTGAACTATCGTCGTCGGTGTTAGTTGGCGCCGATTCTGATAAGAACAACCGTGTCACTGAACTGTTCACAGCAACAAACTTTCTGTTCTACCTTGTTATTCACAACGAATCCCACTCCCGATGTACAATTTTCTGCTGCTATATATGTTACTGTATACTCATATGACCAGAAATCTTTGTCTTCTCTCTATTTCACTTCACTGACCCCTACTTCATCTACACTGAAGCGTGAAAGACACTGGTGTAGGCATGCCTATTCAAGTACGTAGATATGTAAACAGGCAGAATACGTTGCTGCGGTCGGCAACGCCAATATAAGATAACAAGTGTCTGGCGCAGTTGTTAGATCGGTGACTGCTGCTACGATGGCTGGTTATCACGATTTAACTGAGTTTGCAAGTGGTGTTACACTCGGCGCGCGAGCGATGGGGCACAGCATCTCCGAGATAGCGATGAACTGGGGATTTTCCAGTACTTCGATTTTACGAATGCACCGTGAATATCAGCAATCTGGTAAAACGTAAAATCTCCTACATCTCTGCGAGCTGAAAAAGACCCTGGAAGAACGGGACCAAAGACGACTGAAGAGAATCGTTCAACGTGACAGAAGTTCAACCCTTTCGCAAATTGCTGCAGATTTCAATTCTGGGCCATCAACACGTGCCAGCGTGCAAACTATTCAACGAAACCTCATCCATATGAGTTTTCGGAGCCGAAGACCCACTCGTGTATCCTTGATGATTGTACGACACAAAGTTTTACGCCTCGCCTTGGCCCGTCAACAACGATGTTGGACTGTTGATGGCTAGAAACATGTTGCCTGATCGTACGAGTCTCGTTTCAAAATTGTATAGAGTGGATGGACGTGTACTGGTATGAAGACAATCTCATGAATCCATGGACCCAGCATATCAGCAGGGAACTTTCCAAGCTGGTAGAAGCTGTGTTATGGTGTGGGGCGTGTGCAGCTGGAGTGATGTGGGATCCCTGATGCGTCAAGATACAACTCTCAGAGGCGGCACGTACGTAAGCTTCCTGTCTGATCATCTGCATCCATTCATGTCTATTGCGTATTCCGACTGACTTGGGCAATTCTAGCAGTACCCCACACGTCCGGAATTGCTACAGAGTGGACCCAGAAACACTCTTCTGAGTTTAAACACTTCCGCTGGCCACCAGACGCCTAAGACATGAACATTATTGAGCATATCTGGATTGCCGCGCAACGTGCTGTTCAGAAGTGATCTCCACCTCGTCATACTCTTAGGGATTTATGGACAGCCCTGCAAGGTTCATGGTGTCAGTTCCCTCCAGCACTATTTCAGACATTAGTCGAGTCGGTGCCACGTCGTATTGCGGCACTTCTGCGTGCTCGCGGGGGCCCTACACGATATTAGGCAGATGTAACATTTTCTTTGTCTCTTCAGTGTAGATCGAGCCTTTGTATATCCATTTTTAGAGTTTCTAGCTTCCCTACCACGTTCAAGCTTCTGACAGTTCACCCCCAGAGTCGTAAAACGTTATCCTTTCCTTCGTTTTACAATCTTTTTCTCATGGTCACTTCCCCATTGACAGTCCCCTTCCGGAGATTCGAATGGGAGACTATTCCGGAATCCTTTGTCAATGGATAGATCATCATGACACTTTTTCAGTTACGGGGCACATGCCCTGTGGATGCACGTTATGTGCCTTTAATGCAGTGGTTTCCATTGCCTTCTGGATCCTCATGCCATTAGTCGTTGCTGATTCTTTCGCCTTTACGGGCTGTTTCCCATCGCAACGACAAGAGACTGTCGTTTGTTGACTGAGGCAAGTGCACCCAAGAGTAATGTCGCAAAAGGAGAGAGGGCCGCTTGATGTTCGCAGATTTGATCCTGATATTGTCATTTTACCTGTGGACAAGAGCAATGGTATCGTTGTTTTGGACAAGTAGGATTACGTTCAAAAGTTACAGTATTTACTGTCTGTTTAAGCGTGTCACAAAATTGTTATTGAAAGAAGGACTAACAGTTCCTGAAGAAAATATCATTTTCAGAAGAGACTATCAAGAGACTTAATTCATATCATGCTGTTTCCCCTAGATTATATGGACTCCCTAAGTTCCACAAGAAAGGGTTTCTCCTTCGTCCGATTACGAGTAATATTGGTGTTCCGACAAGTCGTTTAGCAAAACACCTTACTATTCTATTGAATGCTATAGTAGGTCGGTATGAGGACCACGTCAAGAACTCGGCGAATTTCTTAAGTCGATCAAAATTCGTTCGAAAGACTGATAATTTAGTACGTTTTGACATGGTCTCTCTGTTCGCTCATGTTCCTCTGTCTGATTCCATACAATTGGTTTAGGTTAGGATTTGTGTTGAATTAACGAACCTTTTTGAATATGTGTTGACTTCCACTTACTTTTTATTCAATGTCCAGTACTACGAGCAGACAGATGGTGTTGCGATGGGAAGCCCGTTGTCAGCTACTATTACCTACTTGGTGGGAGGATTTCGAGGAACATGTCTTGGAGTCGGTGTATTTGAAAACTGCGCGTGTTTTCGGATATCTAGACGACACTTTTGTTTAAAATATTTCTGGAAAATTTTTCCAGGAAACAGCGACCTAACAATGTGATAATTTACTTAGTAAACACTGTTGTAATTGCGTGTAAGTTGTTAGTTTTTATTTGCGGATGATCGATCTCCATCTACTACAGACATCATCATCAGATCTGCATTCCCTGGTGGTGGTAGGAACCACTGGCGTGGAGCGGGCCCGTCTGTGCTGGAGTTCAGAACACCGAGATGGCGCTAGTGTTTACAATGTGTTTAATGTCATCGTTACAGAGTTTCTATGAAAACCGAAGTTTCAAATTCGCTTGCACAGCGCATACTTGCTGCAGTTTTGCCTCGAAAACGACAGTGTGTGGCTCCTGTCCAAATATCGGCTGTTGCCAACGATATCACCCAGCTGCATTACTGTAAAGTGTTTGAACACTGGGCAAAGCTCATGTCTGAAATAATAATTTGTTCATACAGAAATACTCGTGTGCTACTATTCTCGTACAAGTGCATGACAACAGATTCTTGTTAACTCTTGTTTAAGCCATTTTATTTAATGTGTAAACAGTTATTTATATGTGTTTGAGAGAAGGGAGTTTGACACTGTTTTCAATAGTGGTGTCAGAAAATGCATGTAATTGAGCACTTCCAAATTATGTTAGTTTGTCGATACCGGATGTAATTATATTTAATTTTTATTGTGCCAATAACTGAAATTACCATAAAGTGTGACAAGATGTGACGTATTCTTGCTGCATTCAGTTGCTATGCTATTGTGGAGGATACGATGTTCTGTCAGATGTTTGAATAATGAGAAAGTTTTTAAAAACGTAAGAAATCAAGAAGTGAAATAGAAGCAGATATGTATCTTTGAGGGATCGTAGCTATAGTATAATGCTATCATCTGAGTTATTGTATGTTCAAATAGCGAAAGCATTTAAAAGTTGTCAATCCTATCGTCAAAATATTATTTCACTGTAAGACATTAACTCCTTCCGGTTTGAAGTTACTGAAAATATTGTTGTTTCTGTGAATGCACTTCGTTTTCTACTACCACAGATGTATTCACATTTGCTTTGTCATATAATTGCAATTTATTATATTCTAAGATTTGTAAGAAGCCACATTTCAAACAGGTTTACAACTTGCAATTTTTGCTGCACTGTCTGTTTTTCTACTTAGTGACTGACTGTTGTCCAAATGCTGTTTACCTTTGTACTTGGGTGGCCGGGGACATAAAGGTAACTTTACTGGAGCAGTCGGTCGCTGCTCACTGTTTAGTTTCCAGCCGTACAGCAAAATTTCCTTACCTGCTTCCGATTCTAGGTGGTCAAATGGCTCGCCCATATAGCATAGCGCACTCTATCATGGTCACAGAAGCAGCGTAACACAGGTGGAGACTTCAATCGTAATTCAATGAATGGATGCAGCGTCTTGGATTTCAATTTTCGCTGTTGAAATCTTTGTATTCTTGAGTTAGCCCTCATCTCACCATCATCTTCCCATTATATCGGGAGAAGGTACTATGGCACTATTTGGTAAAGGCCTGATTGCTCAACCATGATCAACTATGATGCACCCAATGCAATGTACCAGGAAACTAACCTGTAGTGTGCTGAGAAAGGCATTAAGCCAAAAAGAGTTAACAGTGTGACTGGCTCAGGTGTGGGAAACCATGGGTCGGCAGAAAGCTTAGGAACAGGCCAGAATACATATCGAGTTTTTCTTGGAAATAGGATGTCGGTTAAGTACTGGGAATAATCACACTGAGGTGACAAAAGTCATAGGATACCTATTAATATCGTGTCGAACCTCCGTCTGCGGGCGTAGTGTAGCAGCACAACGTGACATGGACTTGCAGAGATGTTGAGCCATGCTACCTCTACAGTCGTCCATAATTGCGAAAGTGTTGCCGGTGCACCATTTTGTGCACGAACAGACCACTCGGTTATGCCCACAAATGTTAGATGGGATGCATGTGGGTCTATCTGGGTCACCAAATCATTCCCTCGAATTGTCCAGAGTGTTCATCAAATCAATTGCAAACAGTTGTGGCCAATAATTCCATTATTGTTTGAGAACATGATGCCCATGGATGGCTGAAAATGGTCTCCAAGTAGCCATTTCCAGTCAACGATCAGTTCAGTTGGACCACAGGACCCAGTCCATTCCATGTAAACACAGCCCACACAATTATGTAGAAACCATCAGTTCGCACAGTGACAACCTGGATCCAAGACTCCGTGTGGTCACCCGAACCCTACCATCAGCTCTTACCAACTGAAATCGGGGCTCATCCAACCATGTCACGGTTTTCCAGTCGTCTAGGGTCCAACCGATATAGTGATGAGCCCAAGAGAGGCGCTGCAGGCGATGTGCTGTTAGCAAAGTCACTCGCACCGGTCGTCTACTGCCATAGCCCATTAACTCCAAACTTCACCGCAGTGTCCTAATTCATACCTTCGCCGTACGGTCCTAATTGAATTCTGCAGCTACTTACGAAGTTAGCTTGTCTTTAAGCACTGACAACTCTACACAAAAGCCGCTCCTCTCGGTCGATATGTGAAGGCCGTCGGTCACTGCGTCGTCTGTGGTGAGAGGTAATGCCTGATATTCGGTATTCTCGGCACCCTCTTGACACTGTGGACCTCGGAATATTGAATTCTCAAATTATTTTCGAAGTGGAACGTTCCATACGTCCAGCTCCAACTACCATTCCGTGTTCAGTGTCTATTAATTCTCGTCGTGCGCCATGATCACGTCGGAAACCTTTTCACATGAACCACCTGAGTGCAAATGACATCTCCACCAATGCACTGCTCTTGTATACGTTGTGTATGCAATACTACCGCCATCTGTATATGCTCATATCATTATCAATTTACTGTAACGCAAGTGTTTAAGGAATGTATTAAAGGAACTTCTAGGTCAGACTTCTACTACAGGTACTGTGGCAATGTGAATACAAGTTACTTAGTATGTCTAATACTGTACGAAACATAGCTATCTTATAATTTGATGCTTTGAACATTAATTGAAGTTTGTACTAGGTAATAGGTAATTTGATGGTAGGATGGCCCCAGGGCAACATGTAGTGAGTACTAGTTAGCATTCTCATGAAAGTTAGATGTAAGGTATGGTAGAAGTAAACAGTGGCGGTAGATGACATAAACGTGGCAAAAGAGTCGGATTATTAGCATTTCCTCTATTTGCATCATGTGACACTGGCTCAAAGTATCAATGCACTAGGGCACCATGCGGATGCAAGAAGAATAAGTGGGTCTAACGATTAAACTGCTCCAGGTCCCTTAAGACACACAAAGCATAATAGCAGATGACATGCCTGCGATATCTGCACTTGCTCAGCTATTAGGAAATACTATAGAAACAAACTAGGGGGAGGGGGGGGGGGGGGGCAGGCTGAAAAGCGACTGTGACCCAAGAAGTACGTTCATGATATGTGAGAGGTTATGAAGTCGAATCACTGGACTAATCTCTTGGGGTAAGAGATAACTGTGAATGAGTTATTAATGCTTTCTTATGATAAGTTGATTTCTCATAAGGGGATTTTATTGTAATTGTGAGTTAAGATTATGAGTATGCTGATTTAGAAAGATGATAAAGTTTTATACGTGCAAGAAGTTTGTTTGCGTGGCCATCCTCCGCAGCAAGCACAGAAATACCAGTTTTGTAAATAAAATCGCATTTTCTTGCTGCAACTTAGTTTATTTTTCCTAGACGCGTTTCCCCATTTTCTTGCTCTAAGGCATCTTCAGTGATATCTATAACTATACAGTTTTGTTATTTTTAGATTGTCAAACCGTTCACGTCGCGGTTTTTATGTAAATAAGTAATTACAGTTTGCTGTGATCTGTGTTTCCTCTCATCTTGTCTGGAGGTGGGATTACCCTTTTATTACCAAAACACTAGTACAATTTTGTATTCCGAACTTTTTCACACTGTTCATCACGTTTCTCCTTCTTTTTTGTGGTGCACTATTATCCTTTTGTCACTACATATAGCTTTTACCAATGTAGATATTATAACTTCAATAAGTGTTTTCTCCTCTGTAGTTAGTTTACTCGCATGTTGCCAACTTCTATGCATGATGCTTATATCGGTGTACGTGTGTGTGTGTGTGTGTGCGTGTGTGTGTGTGTATGACAGAGAGAGACGGAGAGACCTGAAGCGCATGTATACGTCTTTTTTTTTAATAGTGTTTGTGTGTGTGTGTGTGTGTGTGTGTGTGTGTGTGTGTGTATGGGGAGAGAGGTTGTAGCTTGTTTTGTAATGTATGTCTGTGGGGATGGGAGGGTGGGTTGGTGATTTGAGTTTTAGAGTACTGAATACGAATGTAACAGCTGTTAGAGAATGGGTGAAAGCTTTGGTGACAGCTGATCTGATTTTTGGTTTCAATGTTATGTGGAGGGATAAATGGCGTTGGGTGTACTATTATTATATTGGGTGATATTATTACATTAATCCTCTGGAAAACCCTGTTGAATGATCTAGTACACCTGTCAAACAAATCATTGTTTACACTAACAGACAAATAATGGAATATCGCTCCCAAAGAGGATTAATATAGTTGAGCCGTGTGTGGGTCGCGTTGAACCCGTTCATAGCTCGGCATCTTGTAACAGCGATAGTGGCGTCTCGTTTTTTTAGTGTGCTCACTGGCGCCACTACGTTTGCTCGCCTTGTCTATGAACGAGTGGCAGTAGCAGCGCTTATCGATAGTGCGTACTGTGGTGCCATCTTTGGAGCGGCCTCTAGTATTTCCGGGTCGTCGTGTGTCGAGCTAGTGGGAGTTGGGACGGAGGAGCAGTGAGGTCCGGACAGCCAGTGCTCGTCCGACCGCTGGCGACAAAACATACACTGTCTGAGGGAAGGATGTGGCCGCGAGAGTGCACGACCACGTCAAGGACCGAGTTTTAGTTGAATGGAGCGTGAAATTGAAGTAGTTCAACTTTCTCTTGTGTGTGTGTGTGTGTGTGTGTGTGTCCGCCCGTCGAAGTGACCTCATGGCAATTACTTGCCAGTAGACGATTTATATTGGCAACTTTCCCTTGCCTGACTTGAGTGGGGACGACCGTTGGCTGGTCGTTCGATCGATTGTCGCAGCGGACGACGTGCATTTCGTCTTCCGACCACTTCTGGCTTCTCTGTGTTTGTGTCTGTGTTTTAGTTCAAATGGTTGAAATGGCTCTGAGCACTATGGGACTTAACTTCTGAGGTCATCACTGCCCTAGAACTTAGAACTACTTAAACCTAACAAACCTAAGGACATCACACACATCCATGCCCGTGGCAGGACTCCAACCTCACACCGTAGCGGTCGCGCGGTTCCAGACTGTAGCGCCTAGAACCGCTCGGCCACTTCGACCGGCGACTGGTTTTGGTACTGTGAGTTGTTGGTGGAATTGTTTTCCCGGGTCCGTGTGTACCTTGTGGTTTCGAATGAGCAGTTATTTTAATGCTGTCTGCGTACTGGATTTGGTGAGGAGTGACGAACGATCAGGTCGTTTGGAGGCGCTTCAGCGAGCAGGTCCATGTAGCACGAAGGCAAGCTGGGACCACTTGCGGCGTGCTGTCACTGCCGGATCGAGGAGGGGTGGCTGCGAGAGCGACGACTTCGTTGCACACCGTACCGTAGACGTTTAAGTTGAGTCAAGAGTTAACTGCTAATGCAACCTCGACTACTCTGAGATCTCGCCTTTGGTTGGCGGGTTGTTGCTACCAGGGCTGCTGAGCCTGGTGGCAACGAGTGAAGTGTTTCGAGGCGTGGAAATATTGCAGCCGTCTTTCTCTATTTGTTATTCATAATTGAATTCAGTATTGTTCTTATTTGTGAAGTGCAGGCTGGCTGGAGTAGCCAAGCGGTTTAAGGAGCTTCAGTCTGGAACCGCGCAATCGCTACGGTCGCAGGTTCGAATCCTCCCTCAGGCATGGATGTGTGTGATGTCCTTAGGTTAGTTAGGTTTGCGTAGTTCTAAGTTGTAAGGGACTGATGACCTCAGCTGTTAAGTCCCATAGTGCTCAGAGCCATTTGAACCATTTGAACCAAGGAAGTGCAACGAGCGATATTTTCTGCCTTGTGGCCGCTAACGCCCCCATTACATGCCATGGAGGTTAGCATACTTTTCCGGCAGTGAACCTTTCCTCGTCGCGTTGATGCTGTCCGACACGGCGTGTAGTTCGACAGCCTCTTGTATTGTACAGTACATATTTTTTTGGTGTTCTACCTTGGTTCTAGTGTTTTCTTCGGCCTTGGGTGTTTTCTGAAGACGTAGTGCTATCTGTCTCTTCGCCATTGCCTCAAAATATTCCATCGTTGTACCGGTGATCGGACGTTAGGCTAATTGGTTAGTCGGTCGGTAGGCGTTTAAGCTGCCCCTAGTTTGAGTTGCCTTTCTGTTACGTGAGTACAGATCTCGGCTGCCTGTCTCACCTTATGTTTGAGTTACCTTCCCAGGCCGACCCTTGGAACACTTACTGAGAACCGCTTGTCCTGATTCATTAGATTGTGATGTTTGTATTAAGGATATTTGTGATTTTCTGATTATTGTTAGTGTGGCCTTCAGCCGAGCACTAATTTCACTTCTTTGGTGATAAGATCTTCAGCCGTATTACTGTAAGTTTTTCTAAGGCAAACTTGTTTTAAAAGCAAGCTATTTATTTTAAAAGTGCTATTTGGAATTGTTCTTCTCACTTCTAATTCAGGCCTTCAGCCGTTTGTTGTTTGAGGATATTGTTGGTGGCCTTCGGCCCTAAAGTTGTGGAAATTTTTTTCTGTGATAAGGCCTTCAGCCGTCATACCGTCAATTGTATTTTTTTTAAAATGATTGCTTTAAAATTTGTATTTCTTTAAATAAAGTTTACGTATTTGTTGTGCAACCGAGAGTAACCGATTACGGCCCCATCCAAAATCGTAACCTTATCCTGCCCCATCCTGAGAAATCAGCTGTCCATAGAAATATTACCACCCAACACCTTTTTCACTGACTTATCAATGAACTCCTCCACAGAACATTGAAACCAAAAGTTAAATCAGCTATAACCAAAGCTTTAAACCACTATATAAAATCTATTACATTCATATTCAATGCCTTACAACTCAAACCACCAGTCCCCACCCACCCCCACAAACACACACAAAAATAAAGAACAAAAAAATCACACCCCCTTTCCGCCCTCCCCCGACACAGTTCTTTTAAAAAATTTAAAAACGAACATATAGACACTCTTCATTTCACTCTCTCTCTCTCTCTCTCTCTCTCTCTCTCTCTCTCTCTTTCTCTCTCTCATACACAAACACAAACATTCACACACAAGCGTACAGATGTAAATATCATGAACAGAAGTTGACTTTGGACATATACTTCGTTGGGTTGGCAACATGTAGGTAAACGAACCACAGAGGAGGAAACACATAATGACGTTACAGGGCTTATGGTGGTAATAGCACAGTGTTGGAACAATATCATTATATAGCGGCAAAAGAATAATAGGACACCACAAAAAAGGAGGGAAAACATGGTGAACAGTGTGAAAAAGTTCGGAATACAAAATTGTGGTTGTGTTTTGGAAATAAAGGGGTAGTGTGATCTCCAGACCATATGAGCGGAAACGCAGCCCAAAGCAAACTGTAAGTAATTACTTATTTCCATAAAAAACGCGACATGAACTGTTTGATGATCTAAACATAACAAAACTGTGTCGTTATAGATCTCACTGAAGGTGCCTTAGAGCAAGAAAAAGGCGAGACACCTCTGGGAAAAATAAATGAAGTTGCAGCAAGAAAAGGCAGTTTTAATTACAAAACTAGCATTATGTTTGTTATTGATCATGATGATAAAGATGGTGTTAATGATTCTTTGAAGATGTAATTGATTGTGTTCTTTGAATCACGGAACAATGGTTAATTTCCTCGTCAGTACGCCTGAATACGTGACCATAGCATGAATACCATTTACTCCTTTCTTTTGTGGACAGTTTTCCTCATTTGTTATGATTTGTTCTGTCGCAGTGATAAGGCAACAGTGTAGTGTTCATAAAGGTAAACGAGTTAGTATATAGTGAAACAACCAGCCGGTATCTTATATGGCATGGTTCGTGTGAGTCAACACCGAGCTGCTACATAACGACATACTTAAGAATTCTTTTTTGTGTTTTCCCTTTTCTTATTAGAGGTCTGTGATGTATACATACTGAGAATATAGCATGTGTTGCGTTAATGGAGAGTCTTTGTGTCGATAACCCCAGTGAACACCAGGAGAAAAGTCACTAGCGTTCATTTGGAAATGTTGGGTAGGAAAGTCTAACTAGGCCACACTGATAGACTCCTTCTTGATCAAATGGCTCTGAGCTCTATGGGACTTAACATCTGTGGTCATCAGTCCCCTAGAACTTACAACTATTTGAACCTAACTAACCTAAGGATATCACACACATCCATGCCCGAGGCAGGATTCGAACCTGCGACCATAGCGGTCACGCGGTTCCAGACTGAAGCACCTAAAACCACAAGGCCACACCGGCCGGCTTCTTGTTCTCCATTACCTTATTATGAGATTGAATGACACAGCTGCTTTTCTTTTCTTTTTTTTTATTTTGGAGTCATCAGTCTTTTGAGTGGTTTGATGGGGCCTGCCACGAATTCCTCTCCTGCGCCAACCTCTTCAGCTCAGAGAAGCACTTGCAACCAACGTCCTCAATTACTTGCTGGATGTATTGCGATCTCTGTCTATCTCTACGGTTTTTACCCTTCACAGCTCTCTCCAGTACCATGGAAGTCATTCCCTGGTATCTTGACAGATGTCCTATCATCCTGTCCCTTCTTGTCAGTGTGCTAGACACATTCCTTTCCTCTCCGATTCTGTGCAGAACCTCCTCAGTCCTTACTTTATCAGTCCACCTAATTTTCAATACTCGTCTGTAGCACCACATATAAACTGTTCCAATTCTCTTCTGTTCCGGTTTTCCCATAGTCCAAGCTCCACTACCATACAATGGTGTCCTTCAGGCGTACAGAAATCTTTTCCGCAAATTACAGCCTATGTTTGATGCTAGTAGACTTCTCTTGATCAGGAATGCCCTTTTTGCCAGTACTGGTATGTTTTTGATGTCGTCCATGTTCTGTCCGTCATTGGTTATTTTGCTGCCTAGATATTACAGTTCATTTCTTTTTCGATTTCTTCACATTTTTGATGTAGCCATTTCGTCTTAGCTTCCCTGCACTTCCTACTCATGTCATTCCTCAGTGACTAATATTTCTATATTCTTGAATTTCCCTGAACATTTTTATACTTCCTTCTTTCATCGAGCAGTTGAAGTATCCATCTCTTACCCATAGTTTCTTTGCAGTTACCTTCTTTGTACCTATGTTTTTCTTTCCAACTTACGTGATTGCCCTTTTTAGAGATATCCATTCCGCTTTAACTGTACTGCCTACTCAGCTATTTGTCATTGCTGTATTTATAGCATTAGAGAACTTCAAGCGTATCTCTTCATTCCTTAGTAATTCTGTATCCCACTTCTTTGTGTATTATTTTTCCTGACTGATCTGTCAAACTTCAGCCTACTCTTCATCACTACTGCATTGTGATCTGAGTCTATATCTGCTTTTGAGTATGTACTACAATCCGGTATCTGATTTCGAAATCTCTGTCTCACCATGATGTAATCTAATTGAAATATTCCCGTATCACTCGTCGTTTTCCAAGTATACCTCCTACTCTCGTGGTTCTTGAATAGTTTATTCTCTAATACTGGCTGAAATGTATTACAGAACTCAATTAGTCTTTCTCCTCTCTCGTTCCTTCTGCCAAGCCCATATTCTCCTGTAACCATTTCTTCTCCTCCTTCCTCTACAAATGTGTTCCAGTCCCATACGACTTTTAGATTTTCATCTCACTTTATGTACTGTTTTACCCTCTCAGCATTCTCATATACTTTCTCTATTTCTTCATCTTCTGCTTGCGACGTCGGCATGTATACCTGAATCATTGTTGTCGCTGATGGTTTGCTGTCGACTCTGATAAGAATAACGTTATCAATGAACAGTTAACAGTTGCTTACCGGATCAAACAGGGAGTGTTGAAGAAAACTAGTGCAGATCAGGACCTGGAGAATCTATGTCTGTCAGGCAGTGAGATCGTGTAAAGGAGAAAGCGACATTGTGAGGTGAGGATTATTCAAGAGTGTTTACCATGGATTCAAGATAGAGAATGTGAAGTTTAAAATCAGTTTTCCATATATTAGCGCTTATATTTTAGCGAGGTGACAAGCAGGAATCTGGTAGGTCTGATTTTTCCTAGGTAGAGGGAAATGTAATGGCATATATCACATCCAGTGTCCATGCTGTGCACATGCACTGATTCTGTCACAGCAACAACCTGACAACTCAGTACCCCAGCAGAATCAGGCACTAGCACACCATCCTCTTCTTCAAGGCAACATCCAAAGTCACTGACCACCTTTTGGGAATCTTCTGTGCTAGCCAGAGGGTTCATCTACAGGGAGGGAAGTGACAGTGGTGTACATCATATATGCAGACAGTTGTATTAACCGCAGGCCCGCAGACCATGTACCATGTTATCGGTGTGGCAAGGATACGTAACGATGCCTACCATGTGTCAGTTGCGGCCGCGACACGAATAACGTTCTACTGGTACAGCTAGGATATGTTGTTCTGGAGGCACTGGACTTAGGATGTAGCCAATAATCTGCCCCCCACCTCTACAAGACCATTAGGTAAGTATCCTGCCTCCACCTCATGCTCTGAGTCGTGAACAAAGAGCCTCCTATCATGTCATGTTTCACGCGGCTTCCCCCCGATCGGAGGTTTGAGTCCTCCCTCGGACATGGGTATGTGTGTGTTGTCTTCAGTTAGACTAAGTAGTGCGTAAGCTTAGGGACCGATGTCCTTAGCAGTTTGGTCCCATAAGACCTCACCACAAATTCCCAAAGAGCCTCCCCAATCTCACCCCCCCCCCCCCATGCCCCTCGGCTCCTTGAAACTGTAGTCCGCCAGCCATCTGCTGATGTTCTCAAGCCAATGGTTCGCGATTTGACACACTGTCAAGTGCTGCATCACCTGAAGATGTCACGACAGCAGTGGACTGTCCGAAATGCACCAGCCCCCGCCGAAGAAGCAACACCTGCCGTGTCAGCGTTCACCGAGTAAGTGGCTCACCTTCAAGCAGTGTGCATATATCAGAGGCTGCTAGGTACGTCTGTTGCTCTGAAGCAGCAACGAGATAGGACGATGTCAGGTCGGCTGTGTCCTCAACCAAGGCACGCACATACAGCTGTTCGAGTTTAAGTGATGAAGATAGTATTGTTCACATCCATTTCTGTCTGCAGCCTGCAGCCTGTATGCCTCGCCTTCATACGCTGCTACATTCAACCTCAGCCACGCGGGGTAGCCATGCGGTCTTAGGCGCCTTACACAGTTCGTGTGACTCCCCCCGTCTGGGGTTTGAGTCATCCCTGCGGAATGGGTGTGTGTGTTGTCGCTAGCGCAAGTTACTTTAAGTTAGATTAAGCAGTCTATAAGCCTAGGGACTGTTGACCTCAGTAGTTTGGTCCCTGGGAAACTTACCAGGAATTTACCAATTTCCAATTCCGTCTCATGGCCGTCACACGAACCGAAGATGCCTCTGATTGCAGTCAAATTCCTGAACACTAAGACCTCCTTCACCACAAACCCACACAGCAGTGCAATGAAACGAACGTACAGTATTGATGGCTGGAAGACACCACCTGGGGTAGTGTGTCCATCGAGTTATAAATCTTTTCAGGTGACGCTTTTTTGGACGACCTGTTTGTCGATGATAATGAAATGATGATGAGGACAACACAACATCCAGTCTCCGATCCGAGAATTTCTCCGAACCCGCGTGCGATCGAACCTGTGTCTACTGCATGACAGTCTCACACGCTGAGTGAGGAGGCGGACATGATTAATGTCTCTTGTTGAAGTAATGTTAGATATAAGAGGGCAGTTCAATAAGTAATGCAACACATTTTTTTTCTCGGCCAATTTTGGTTGAAAAAACCGGAAATTTCTTGTGGAATATTTTCAAACATTCCCGCTTCGTCTCGTATAGTTTCATTGACTTCCGACAGGTGGCAGCGCTGTACGGAGCTGTTAAAATGTCGTCTGTAACGGATGTGCGTTGCAAACAACGGGCAGTGATCGAGTTTCTTTTGGCGGAAAACCAGGGCATCTCAGATATTCATAGGCGCTTGCAGAATGTCTACGGTGATCTGGCAGTGGACAAAAGCATGGTGAGTCGTTGGGCAAAGCGTGTGTCATCATCGCCGCAAGGTCAAGCAAGACTGTCTGATCTCCCGCGTGCGGGCCGGCCGTGCACAGCTGTGACTCCTGCAATGGCGGAGCGTGCGAACACACTCGTTCGAGATGATCGACGGATCACCATCAAACAACTCAGTGCTCAACTTGACATCTCTGTTGGTAGTGCTGTCACAATTGTTCACCAGTTGGGATATTCAAAGGTTTGTTCCCGCTGGGTCCCTCGTTGTCTAACCGAACACCATAAAGAGCAAAGGAGAACCATCTGTGCGGAATTGCTTGCTCGTCATGTGGCTGAGAATGACAATTTCTTGTCAAAGATTGTTACAGGCGATGAAACATGGGTTCATCACTTCGAACCTGAAACAAAACGGCAATCAATGGAGTGGCGCCACACCCACTCCCCTACCAAGAAAAAGTTTAAAGCCATACCCTCAGCCAGTAAAGTCATGGTTACAGTCTTCTGGGACGCTGAAGGGGTTATTCTGTTCGATGTCCTTCCCCATGGTCAAACGATCAACTCTGAAGTGTATTGTGCTACTCTTCAGAAATTGAAGAAACGACTTCAGCGTGTTCGTAGGCACAAAAATCTGAACGAACTTCTCCTTCTTCATGACAACGCAAGACCTCACACAAGTCTTCGCACCCGAGAGGAGCTCACAAAACTTCAGTGGACTGTTCTTCCTCATGCACCCTACAGCCCCGATCTCGCACCGTCGGATTTCCATATGTTTGGCCCAATGAAGGACGCAATCCGTGGGAGGCACTACGCGGCTAATGAAGAAGTTATTGATGCAGTACGACGTTGGCTGCGACATCGACCAGTGGAATGGTACCGTGCAGGCATGCAGGCCCTCATTTCAAGGTGGCGTAAGGCCGTAGCATTGAATGGAGATTACGTTGAAAAATAGTGTTGTGTAGCTAAAAGATTGGGGAATAACCTGGTGTATTTCAATGCTGAATAAAACAACCCCTGTTTCAGAAAAAAAAATGTGTTGCATTACTTATTGAACTGCCCTCGTAGAAAACAAAGCGGCAATGAAGAGGCATTTCTTATAGTCAGACCTCTGGGTCAACGTCCAGTAGTCTGATAAGGTCAGTGCGTGCTTCGGCTGCCTGCAGGTGCAGTTTCGGAGAAATGGCGACCTCTGCCAACGTTATGTCTGCGTCATCCGAAGGCCGTTGGCCGTCAGAGACGAGATATAAATGGCAGAGCTGTGCGTGCAGTGCTGCGACTGACTGACCAACGTGAGCCGTGCGTCACAGCACTGGGGTTAAAGGCCGGTTCCCACTAGAGCGCGGCAGCGCGTCGTGCGGCAGCGGCAGCGGCAAGCGTTTTCCGCTTTGACGCGGCGGCTCGCGGAATTGGCGTTCCCACCTGGAAGCGGCAGCCGCTAGCGGTAGCCAATGACGGACAGCCACTGAGGTACGGGGCAGGACCCACTGAAACGCGCGGTGCGTCTGATTAGCTATATCTTACACCTACATGAAGGAAAGACGACGTTGGGTGAAGACATACCAATTTTTCATTTTCTGTACAATGTACTCTTTCACATATTTCATTATTCATGTTTTCTCATTTCACCATAAACAGATTTCATGACTACCGTTCACGATTGTTCACTATCTCCTAACACATTGAAACAATGTGCGACAAAAGAGATTATTCAGATAGTTAAGCGAGACAAAAATTTAAAATGTAATACGGTAGCAGGTACAGGAAAACAGTAAGAACACAAAGACTAGGTGGAAGGGATGAAAGTGGAAGCCACCTGATAGAATTTCCCACAGAGCATAATGTAATCATCGCCAGCACCTTGCTTAAGAATCACGAAAGAATAATATATATTTGGAACAGTTTTCGAAACCAGATTTTAAATTGTAAGGCATTTCCTGGTGCAGACGCAAACCTGACTGAAGACTGTCAATAACAAGAAAAGCGTTCTGAAAAAGAAAATTTGTTCACACCGAATATAAATGCTAATGGTTGGATACTATTTTACAAAGGTATTTGTGTGGAGTGCAGCCTCGTATGTAAGTGAAACGTGGACGATGAACACTTCTGTCAAAAAGACAATGGACGCTTTCAAAACTTGGTGATTCATAAGAATGCTGAACTTTAGATACGAGGATCGTGTGACTAAAGAAGAGGTACGGAATGAAATAGAGGAGGAAGAGGAAATTACGGTACAACTTTGACGACAATAGGGTTAGTTGACAGGGCGTATTGTGGGGCGTCAAAGAGTGAGGACAAAGGGGTTGGGTGATAGTATTCTGATAATAATCATCTGTTGAAATACTATTCTACTATTTTATCTATTAATGTAAGCAGTGAATTTACTCTTCCATGCACTCCTTAAAACATTTAAACCAAAACTGAAATCAGCTGAACACCAAATCTTTCAACCACTGTCTGACAACTACTGGATTCACTTTCAACTTTCTATAACTATCACTGGCTAGCCACGCACACATACAGATATAAGGAGAACAAAAATAAACAAACATTAGTTTTCAGCATATAATTCTGCAGGTTGGCAACATGTACATAAACAAACCAGACAGGAAGGGACATGAGCTGAACACACTGTAGTTACGACTTTAAATCAGAGTTTTCGGTAAAACGTCTACTGCTAGTGACAGAAGAAAAAAGAGCGAACATGAAAATGTGCTTATGTTCCATAATCTAAGTTTTAGTTCAACCTCCAGCATGTGAGCAGGTGAGGGGAAACGTATATGTCCGCCAAAAACTCAATTCACTGTAAGTAATCAGTCATTCACGTAAAAAAAAGATGTGAACTGTTTTATAATCTCCAAGTATCACAGATCAAAACAAAACTGAGTCATTCTAGATTCCACCGAAGATGCCTTAAAGTAAAAGGCGAAACGCGTCTTGAATCAGTAAAGTACACTGGATAAAGAAAAAAGAAAGGAAATAATCAATAGCTCTACATATTTAGTAAATTACATCTTATGACATACCAGCAAATTAGTTTCGGTTTAACTTCTCATTCGACATGCTATTAATGCCATTTAAAAAAATTCATCTATCCCTTCTGAAAAACTGTAGTTACTTTCATATCTTGGTAGATAAACAGATTTAGGATATTTATCATGCGACGAAATACATGACTTTTCACAAGTTATCGTTTGCAAAAAAAAAAAAAAAAAAAAAAAAAAAAAAAAAAAAAAAAAAACATTTCGATTTCTTGAACCGTTTACGAAATTTGCGGTTGATACAACCGCATGGTTTACAACGAGCAGGACGAAGTACCGGTCGCGTCGCCGAGCAACCCGCGCGCGGTCACGGCATAGCCCGTCCGCCGACATATCAGACAATATCTCGAGAACGGTGATAGCTATCGATCTGCTCTCAGCTTTAAAAACAATTTCGATATGTTGACTAAATTTCATACGCAATAATGTATTACCTAAAATGAACTGTACGCAAAGTCCACGCAATGCGTTTTTACCTCTGCACACTCATTAAAATTTCGTGTAAAGGTTTACGTAAATGCGATACAGCAAGTAACCACGACGAATAACGAAAAGAAATTCGGTCCTTTATCGAGAGAAGATATCAGGCTGTAACATGCCCAAGAATCAAATTTTTCTACCGAATAGTTTCCTTGGAATCGGATGATAAGTATTTCATAGGTGCCGCCGCGTCCGCGCCAGCGGTTCGGCGAAAGTTCGTGTGGCCCGGGAGTCCGTACCTGACGTCACGCTCAGCGCGTTCTGTGATTGGCGGCGCGCACCTGGAGCGCGGCACGCGGCAGCGGAAGCGGTTCGACATGGTCAAACCGCGACGCAGAGCCCGCCGCGCCTTGCCGCTGACGCCATTTCCATGGCAACCACGCCGCTGACGCGCCGTTTTGACGCGCGGCAGCCCTAGTGGGAACCGGCCTTAACTCGCCTGGCGGCAGCGCTCTGCCCTGTTGTGACGTAACAGCAGCTGCTACTGCCACCTGGCCGGCGCAAGGCCGCGATCTTTCTCACCAGGCGGTACACCGGCCTTCCGTCCAGCTTCTTCTCTCTGCTGAATGTCAGTGTCACTGCCGGCGTCACTCAAGTAGCATTTCTTGGAAGATCCGACACAGATTACAGTGGAAACAACATTCAGATTAGCAAAAAGAATCTGGTATGAAAAATACCTAGGTCGGCAGGAATGTAAGGAGAATGCTCACAATACGAAAAAACTGTTTTACATGGGTGTGTAGGTGCGCAGCTGTTTGCGAATCGGAATTTTGGCGTTTCGTCAAAGTCTATGTACTTTGGAGCAGTTGAAAGCATTTTATGGCTGGGTGTTGTGTGATGTCCTTAGGTTACTTAGGTTTAAGTAGTTCTAAGTTCTAGGGGACTGATGACCATAGATGTTAAGTCCCATAGTGCTCAGAGCCATTTGAACCATTTTTGAAAGCATTTTACCGTATTGTGAACGTGTTCTTGTTTTTCCACGTTGTATACCAAGCAACAAGTTCCTCCTGCTTTATTTTTATTCACATCTAAAAAAAATATTTTCTGATAGGCCTAAACAGATGCACTATTTGGAAAACAAGAACAGGTACGTTGCATGTTCTTGTTATGTAGCTTTGGTATTGTTATCCTAGAATCTCGACTTTTGTTTCTGTTCTACACGGCAATTTCTCCGACTGTATGCCGTGATCACCACTATCTTGAAGGCTTAGGCTTAGGGATATGTAAGCTTCTTGAAAGGAAATCGCCCTCCCACACTATCTTTCTACATTCTGTTACCCTACTGGCTCTCTGGAGTCCTCTTGTTACCACTCGTTCAATATGTATTTTGCACTTAAGTTAATTATCCTGCATTCTATCATTTATAATGAAAGGTAACAGTGCACGTCTTAACATTGTTATTTAGTTTCTTATGGAGTAGTATATACCTTGCATCAAATTTTAAAAATATCACCCACGCATTTCGCAGTTTCCCCTTGTTCAATCTGTTTAGTCTCAAGTTCTCGTTGTCTTATGTTTACATAAAATTGCGATAAACTATAAAAATTGATTTTGGTTGATTTTGGGTTTCCCCTCCTAATTACGCTCATTGCTGAAGCATAAATGTTTTGCAGTTCGTTTATTTTCTTCAAAATCTCTCGCAGTAAAATATATTATGCCGTAATTTAGAGTGTGTATGTCTTATTTAATTTAAGTATTTATAACTGTATTTATCCTGAGTCTTGTTGTCTTGCTTTTGTGCATAACCAGTAGATAGGCACCTTACAACGGCATTATTCTGTCGAAATGCTTCGTGTCATGTTAAACTATGAATTATGCAGAAAAATGTGATGTTCATGAAATTCTAACGGTGGAGACAAAGCTCAACTAGTTCCAGATAACACTGATAAATTGCGGAAATATTCAGGTTGTGCACTCATAGCCAGTTACCAAATGACAATAAATTTCTTCATGCTCAGTTAGTTACGTTGCAAATCTATGAGTAAACTCTTTACTTGTTATTTTGCGTGGGCACCGGTGGGGCATGAGCATCAGTCTCGATTCACTTAACTTTCAGCTACTCTTAGAAAGGGCTCTAAAGCAGCGGTCAACTAAGAGTACCTCGCCACATAGGTCTTCGAACAGTCGTGCATTTAATTAGATACACGAATATGCACTAGGCCTTCATGTCATTCTGGAAATGAAAACAAATCCATTACCCGAATCTACTTTAACGTTTTCAGGAGATTTACGAGCCACACATTCCCATTTCGAGCACTCCCTTTTCCTCTCCCAGCAAGCTATGATTTGGATGACAAGAATGGGCCTATACAATGGGCTGGATCGCAAACAGTTGTCTCTACTGTTCAAAACTGAGGAGAAAGATATAAAAAAGCGAAGAAAAAAACTCATTCTGACTTACTTATCGAAGACTGTAAATTATAAGTTGACAAACCAGAATAACTCGAGAAATAAGCTTCACACGAAAAAATGTGTAGGATCCAGAGTTGATAATTTTAGAGGGGAACATCTGCTGGTGCATTTATTAGCCCGCCATCCCAGCCCCCTGGCGGGTGGGGTGGGAGGCAACTTTAAAATTTCAAATAGTATACCCCATTTTTTATTGCAGAATCAGATTCTATATAGAAAAACTACGTACATTTTGTCTCAAACATTTGTTTTGATTCTTGGTAGTTGGCGCTGTAATTCAAGAAAATCCATATTCTCATTTTTGCATGGAAAATGGCTACAGATAAGTAAAAAATACTTATTTACTTCCTAAATATTGATTCGCTAAAACTAAAACTCTCCCTCTCTCCCCACAGGGTGGGATTTGAGAGAGAGGAATTAGAGTTTTACAAATGTTGAGCCAATCCGAATCTGCGGAAAAAATTAATATTTTTTATTTATCCGTAATCATTTTCTACAATAAAATGAGAACATGGAGCCAGCCGCTGTGGCCGAGCGGTTCTAGGCACTTCAGTCCGGAACCTCACTGTTGCTACCGTCGCAGGTTCGAAACCTGCCTCGGGCATGGATGTGTGTGATGTCCTTAGGTTAGTTATGTTTAAGTACACTCCTGGAAATGGAAAAAAGAACACATTGACACCGGTGTGTCAGACCCACCATACTTGCTCCGGACACTGCGAGAGGGCTGTACAAGCAATGGTCACACGCACGGCACAGCGGACACACCAGGAACCGCGGTGTTGGCCATCGAATGGCGCTAGCTGCGCAGCATTTGTGCACCGCCGCCGTCAGTGTCAGCCAGTTTGCCGTGGCATACGGAGCTCCATCGCCAGTGGTCGGCGGAAGGTGCACGTGCCCGTCGACCTGGGACCAGACCGCAGCGACGCACGGATGCACGCCAAGACCGTAGGATCCTACGCAGTGCCGTAGGGGACCGCACCGCCACTTCCCAGCAAATTAGGGACACTGTTGCTCCTGGGGTATCGGCGAGGACCATTCGCAACCGTCTCCATGAAGCTGGGCTACGGTCCCGCACACCGTTAGGCCGTCCTCCGCTCACGCCCCAACGTCGTGCAGCCCGCCTCCAGTGGTGTCGCGACAGGCGTGAATGGAGGGACGAATGGAGACGTGTCGTCTTCAGCGATGAGAGTCGCTTCTGCCTTGGTGCCAATGATGGTCGTATGCGTGTTTGGCGCCGTGCAGGTGAGCGCCACAATCAGGACTGCATACGACCGAGGCACACAGAGCCAACACCCGGCATCATGGTGTGGGGAGCGATCTCCTACACTGGCCGTACACCACTGGTGATCGTCGAGGGGACACTGAATAGTGCACGATACATCCAAACCGTCATCGAACCCATCGTTCTACCATTCCTAGACCGGCAAGGGAACTTGCTGTACCAACAGGACAATGCACGTCCGCATGTGTCCCGTGCCACCCAACGTGCTCTAGAAGGTGTAAGTCAACTACCCTGGCCAGCAAGATCTCCGGATCTGTCCCCCATTGAGCATGTTTGGGACTGGATGAAGCGTCGTCTCACGCGGTCTGCACGTCCAGCACGAACGCTGGTCCAACTGAGGCGCCGGGTGGAAATGTCATGGCAAGCCGTTCCACAGGACTACATCCAGAATCTCTACGATCGTCTCCATGGGAGAATAGCAGCCTGCATTGCTGCGAAAGGTGGATATACACTGTACTAGTGCCGACATTGTGCATGCTCTCTTGCCTGTGTCTATGTGCCTGTGGTTCTGTCAGTGTGATCATGTGATGTAACTGACCCCAGGAATGTGTCAATAAAGTGTCCCCTTCCTGGGACAATGAATTCACGGTGTTCTTATTTCAATTTCCAGGAGTGTAGTTCTAAGCCTAGGAGACTGATGACCTTAGATGTTAAGTCCCATAGTGCTTGGAGCCATTTGAATTTGAGAACATGGATTTTCTTGAATTACAGCGCCAACTACCAAGAATCAAAACAAATGTTGAAAGCAAAATGTACGTAGTTTTTTTACGTAGAATCCGATTCTGCAATAAAAAATGGGGGTTCCTATTTGAAATTTTAAAGTTGCCTCCGGCCCCACCCCCACGGGCTATTTTGTCACCAGCACATGTCCTCCTCGAAAATAATCAGTTTTGGATTCCACACGTTTTATCGTGTGAAGCTTATTTTTCGAGTTATTCTGGGTTGTCACATTAAAATTTACACCCTGTAGGTACCACCAATCCCCCCCCCCCCCCCCCAATGGTGTCAGATGGGCTTACTGTGTTTGTCCTTCTAAGGCGGCGCATCGCTGTGTTTGGTATATTCCATGTTCTTTGGAGCTGCTGAAAGCCAAATGTCCCTGAACCGACATCAGGCAGACCATAACTGTCACTGTAGTTGATATTTCGAAATCTGAAATGACATACCAACTTGTCTCTGATTGCTATGTGTGTGTACCTCGAAATATTATCTGACGAAACTGATTCTGCCGCCATTATTGTAAAAATTAACAAAATAAGTTAGTTTCCGTCCTTTTGGAGAGTGTTAACTCACTGGACATAAGCATGGTCAGTATATAGGAAGACACTTAATTGTGAAACTATGGACCAGATATCTCTGATTGACTGACAAAATGTGATTCTCTTTATAAGATGGATCGATGCTACAGCGTTCAGAACAGATGTTATTGTCTCTTCAACTTAATCTTTTTATTTCCTTTTCTCAAATATCGCCTTTTATCGTCTTCCAGCCCAACTCATGTTTGCAGGACGGTCTCTGCAACTTATTTTTTTTTATTTAAGCTTCTCAAATTTCGTTTTTTTTCATCTTCCAATCCCAACGCGTGTTTGCAGTACTGGCCGCTGTGAAATTTCCTGTCTTCGGCCAAATATTCCATCAGGCTGCGAATGAAGAACAAGGAAACCCAATGGAAAATGCTTGGAGGCTCCTTCCAACCCCGTCATTCGCCGGACGACCAAGGAAAAGCTCCTGAGAATCTTCTTCAGGCTACCTGATTATGAGCACTTACATTTATTTCTGGTAAAAATTGTCAAGGCCCCACACAACGCTGAAAAATTTATGTCTGGGTCATATTTCCCTACATTTGACATGTACCTGACGACACATTAATTTGTGGACAACATGCACGTCAAATACCAGCGAATATGAGTACGGAGTGACTTAAAGAGGAACGAGAAGATAAAACTAATCGTGAATAAGAGATAGATGACAAATTCAAATCCACTGGATCAATCTTCAGGAAGTGTTGTCCGTTCGCGAAAGAGGCAGCTAACGGAACCCTCGTCAGACAGATATCTCATGATTGCTTGTCAATTTGGGATTCTTATCACGTAGGTAACATAGAGGAATCCAGTGGTTACAAAGCAGAGCATCGTGTTTCATGAGGGTTTCTTTAACCTCGAGAGTGCTACAGATATGGTCAATGTACTGCAGTGGCATGTTCTACAAGAGAAGCGCTGTGCATCATAGGATGATTTATGTTTAAAATTCCGAAAGCGTGCGGTCCAAGAACAGTTAGCTAACATTCTCACCTGGAGAGGAAGATAGAAGTGACAGTGGTCACACACTCCTCCACACATTGTAAGTTGAAGTGAATTGTACCGATGGTGATGAAGATGAGCTTTAAGCTCCCCTATCTGATGTCACTTTATCTGCTGTATTAAATGAATAATAATAGAATTATTGTTTGTAGGGATAATTCATGAACTGGTGCATTTCTGGATTGCTCTGTATGAGACACATGTTCTTTTTTTAACTCCCTAACAAAATGGTGAGAGCGAGTTCTAGGAAATATTAGTCCTTCGAAAGCCCCATGTCTTTTGAGCCAGATCCCAGAGAATTGACATTGGTGACAGCAGACCTAACAAAAAAAAAAGAAAAAGGAAAGATGCATTACGTAGGAAGTATCCGGATGGGACAGAGATCGCTGGATCTGACGTACATGCACAGACAAAAAAAAAAAAAAAAAGATGCAATTTCAGAAGAACCGGATGATTTATTCAAGAGAAAGAGGTTCACAAATTGAGTAAGACAATAATTGGTTGGTTCACCTCTGCCCCCTACGCAAGCAGTTACTCGGCTTTTTACCGACTGATGGAGTTGTTGGATGTTCTCCTGAGGGAATCGTGTCCAATTCTGTCCAACTGGAACTTTATTGACGGAGTACAATTGTATTCACTGAAGAATCCCGCTTCTAAATGAGCCCCGATGGTCAGGGTTCTCATTCCTTTTCATTGCAGGACCCCTCGTCCGAGGCACCCTTATAGCACGAAGATACGTCGACGATATTCTATGTCCTGTTTTGTTACCCTTCATGGAAAGCCATCCTGGGCTTACATTTCAGCAAGAAAATCCCTGTCCACACATGGTGAGAGTTTCTATTGCTTGTCTTCGAGCTTGCCGAACCATACCTTGGCAAGAAAGTTTGCCAAATCTCTCATAGAATGAGAACCTTTGGAGCATTATTGGCAGGTGCTTCCAACCAGCTCGGGATTTTGACAATCTAACGTTCCAGTTGCACATAATTTGGCATGATATCTCTCAGGAGGATACCCGATAACTGTATCAGTCGACGCCAAGGGGCAGAGGTGGTCCAACGCGTTATTCATTTGCTCAATTGTCGTGAAGCCGTTCCTCTTGAATAAATCATCCAGTCTTTCCAAAGTTGTAATCATTTATTTCTCTGTACATGTATCTCACACTACTGATTTGCACCAATTCAGATAATTCCTTTCTTTCTTCTTTTTTCACTAGAACAGAACTGTCTCACTGGAAGTCAAGACTAAGCGCATTTACATATTTGTGTGTCAACGTCGATAGCTTGGATATCATCTACTGGAAAGAACTTGTCTTTGTACAGACGGGGATATTTCATTGAATGCAGGAAAAAGGAGGGCGGCGTTTTGTGGAACTGTGTTCGTTTCGTTCAAATACTGACGAGCTAGGAGCAGGTCAAAGGGTTTCTCAGTTGAGAACATTCGGGAAGAAATTGCCAGTTCCAGCTTGTTTCCTAAGGGCAGAAGTAACATCCAGTAAACATTAGTCTGAACTCATGGACTGCAGCTATTTTAAATGTGTTTTTACGAATGTCTCTCAGCTGAAGATGTCAATTAGTCGTGAGTATGTATGTCCATCTCTTAATGTCTGTAACAAGCAACATCACTGACTGTCCCGACAGACAATGCCTCGCCCCTGCGTCATGCTCTTAACCTTGTATCTCTGAAAATAACTATTAGTTTTAAATTCATTCTAAAGGTCATATGTTGCAGGAACACTCTGGGGCAACACAGAACTCGTTGACGACTTGAATGACGCACGTGAAAGGACAATTTTTCCACGAAGGAAGGAAGAGGAGCGGGAGAAGTACGTAGACATAGACAAGACAAAGAAGCGCATCTGTCAGCAGACCAACGTCCTTAGGAAATTAAGGTTGGGCCTTAAGCGTTCTGTGACGTCACTAAGGAACACGGTCAGCCTCGGGAACTGCATGTAATTAGTATGTTTCCTCTACATAGTGTAACTTAACCACGTTTTAAAAAGACACTGCTGATTAAAAGAAGAAAAAAATCATACATCAGTGTAATCCAGACATGCAAAACGAGCGCAATCTATAGTCTATTCTTGCATTTTTCTGTCAAGATAAATGTTGTAAATGAGCTTTCAGTTTTCTATGCGGCTCTGAGAAAAGTTTTAACGGGTAAACGAGAGCTATATAACGCTCGTTCTTATTTTGTATTCATTACAGGTTTAAAGGAACTTCACCTAACAGGTGGCCTCTGTCGTTTTCACTCATGAAACTACATATACAAGTGCATCACTTGTAGAAGGCATTTTAATTAGATAATCAAACTAGAAAACCGTTCAAAATACCTGATGACAACTGAAACTGAGGTTTATCCAAGAACGAAAGACTGACACCCCAGGTAGAGGATATCCAAATTTTTCCAGAACAATTTTCAGCTCCCTGCCATGAGATATCACAGTTAACTCAAATGTGCGCAAAGAAACTGATATGCAAAATAAGGTCCTCTTTGACACATAGAACCTGTTTTGATCCCATAACAAACTTCTGATTTGACCGGGTGGAAATATTTTGCCAGCGGCCGAGTACCTTCACGGAACACAAGTGCATTTTTAATTACTTTCTTCATTGTGAAATCGTCATTTCGTTGATGACAACTGACTTCGAAAACCTTTAACACCTACTTGCAATTTTATGCAAACAGTTTCTGCTTTGCGATGCCGCTACGTTATTCTGTAAAGTGACTGTATCTGAACCATTAGAAACAATCGTACATTTATCAGCAACTCAGAAGTGAAGGTGAGGAAAATGAACTCCAACAGTTAGCTGTCATTTCCAGCAATCAGTGTCTAAAGGCATAGTACGATGTCAGCTATTTGAAGTGAACGTCGGACGCTGCAAAGCGGTTCTTACCAGCCGATGAGCATCTAGGACATTTTGGCACGACGTGAGCTATACTCACGCCGTGTAATATGACCACAAAGTGTAGGAAGAAAATGATAACAGCCTTCGATAATTCACCCTTAGTTTTTTTTTGCAACATTATGCTGAACAGACAACAATGTACCTTAAATACTTGGCGGTGCGGTTCTAGGCGCTGCAGTCGGGAACCGCGGGACTGCTACGGTCGCAGGTTCGAATCCTGCCTCGGGCATGGATGTGTGTGCAGTCCTTAGGTTAGTTAGGTTTAAGTAGTTCTACGTTCTAGGGGACTGATGACCTAAAGATGTGAAGTCCCATAGTGCTCAGAGCCATTTGAACCATTTTTGAACCTTTAAATACTAAGCAGATATTTTCATTGCCTACGCCTCGTTTTCACAATACTCCTTTCAACTTAAGGCCAAATTATATGCAGGCCCGACGAGTGGCGAGGGGAGGGAGGGGCATGGTGGGGGAAGAGTACGAAATTTCCCGGGGCCCAAGCCTCGAAGGAGGCTCAAGAGTCTCAAGGATTCGGATACCCCATGTGGCTCAGGCGGCAAATGTCATACTGCTACTGTAAATTAAATTTTGTATCATGCAGTAAATAAGAGAGCATTACCGCAGCAACAGCATAGTCAAATTTAGATTTTGATTTCCATTTCAGTTCCTCACGCTCATGTTATTTGTAAGACATTATTGTTTCGTCAAAGAAACTTGGCCTTCGGAGGTTTATCGTAGGAAACTGAAGATGCAAGTAATGAAAATTTTATAAAATGACTTTTATCTTAATAATACGAATATTTATATATGTGTTTGGAGAGAGAGAGATTGATTTTTGATTGAGATTTTTACTTTAAGTCGTAACTGGTACCTGAATTTTGGTTGCTGCCTCCTTGTCTGATCAGCTTCTGCACCAGTTGGTGACGAATTATAATTTGGAGGAAGTTATTGTTCTTTAAGGTTTAAAATACGACTCTGTTAGTTACTTGGGCGTATTGCGGATAGCTTTGAGCCCAAGGTTTCGTAGCTTTTCATACCTACGGGACCGCTGTTGTAAGTAAATAAGATCAAACAGCAATCTGCTTTTCGTGAGAAAACGAGATTGCTTGGCACACAAACTTCCTTCAAACTATACGTCCTGCTACATCAAAATTGGTCAGTGGAGTTCAGCACCATACTATTGTACAAGAACATAATCCAGTTACTGTAACCGAGAACTTATGAGAGATTGTAACTTATTGAATGAAAACTATAGAAAATGCATTTCTTTTCATGTATTTTAGTGAACTTTGTACAGTTACAATTCTGTCGACTGATAGACGGCGACGACAAGGAAGTTTACCTCCTTTTCCAAAAACAAGATATTTCTATTCTTCACTTCCAGAAAATTTGTATACCTAAATGTTTGGCAACTCTTACACATATGTTACTCAGTTTTATCACTAAAACACCAATCTTCATTAAATATAACAGTACGTTCTGAGCGACGGTCTAGCAACACGTCCTCTTTCCGCAAGATACAGATTAACAGTCCTCTTTTTTTTTTAAATAAGTAAATTGTCGTTTTTTTTAGAATCCATACTCGAAGATTCACAACTACCATCGTTGCGGGGATTGCGCGCTAAAGCGTTTCTTGCTGACCAGTTGCACTTCACTTCAAGTACATTTTGAATCACATTTACATTTACGGTATGTACATACATTACTGAGCTTCTCAGAATAAAATCAGGCACAAATTAGTTAAAAAAACCGTGAGGCATACATAAGATTACAATATCCGCAAAATATTGGAGTTCTTGAGTCACTATGATGCAGTTCTTGAAAAACACATTATCTATATCAGAGGCTAACAAGAAGCTGGAGAACGTTTACAAGTGCATCACATGTGAAGTAATACTCAGAATGACTTTATCTCTACTTGTGTACATCACGTCAGCAGTGCATTATCGGGACAGAGTGAAAACGAGAAGTATTGCACAATTACTGTTTATGCAACTCGTCATTCAAATCATGCTGAACAAGTAGAATACGTTATTTGAATAATGAACTTGAAACTTCCCCTTTGAAAAATAAATCTGGCTTAGCAGAGTAACACAAATTGAAATTCAGTAGTACTATGCCTGGCAACCAACAACAGAAAATGAAATAACTTATACCTAAACATGACAAAGCTCAAGCAGAAAAAATAGTAGACTAAAATGGCCATGTCTAATACCTATGTCACATCTTAATACTAGAGTGATGCATCACAATTTATTCTACAAAAGAAATTACCAAGTACTTGAAAAGAAAATTATGAATGCAGTTCCTGTGAAGGTAAATGTCGTTTTGTGCTTCCTCATTTTTTTGAAAAAAATTATTATTTACTCGATCTGTAGACAGATATTTATATTAGTACATCTATAAAATTTTATTTTAACTAATGCTGCAGTGCAGCTAGAAACTAGATATCAAATGAAATAAGCAACTATGTACAAAGTAAAGCATAAGAACATCATTCAGTAGTCACTAGGCATTTCATAAGTTAGTAGAAAAATCTCTCAACTAGAGAGACAGTAGTCATAATCAGGTGTATAGACATAAAAATATTTCTCGTCATTTCATTAGGCATTTCAGTAAATCATAAATTAAGAGCTCCACAGTGTAATCATATGTTATCAAGTTCGACCGTGTCGTTTTTCCGATGCTTTCTACAAAGGAACGTCAATAGCGAGGATAATGGCCTCCCTTTTTTTTTCCACCTGTGCCTCTGGAAGGCACATGCTAATGGCTTTTTTCAAGGTGACTGTCGCCCAGCTGGGTGCCCATGATGCATTAGGTGCAGGTGGTCACTTTCTTACCGAAATATTTACGACACCAGTTTCCGCTACAATGACAGTCTCATATAAAAATATTTCACAGGTCAAGAATTTGGGTTACAAATCTGTAGAAACAAAATCCTATAAATATAACAGCGTCCAAAAAATTTTCGCCAGCATTGTGATACATTCATGCATATACACACATTTCATAACTCTTAAAGTACGATTCTTGGTATCCAACAACCTTTTTCACAAACCAGAGTCCCTAACCACTACTCATTATTCTTTACCTTATTCGTCGACACTTCTTCAATATTTCGTCATTACAGATATGTAGCATAATCGAATAACTCATATAGCATCAGCTTACTGATCATAAACATACCGCAACAGCATAATACACATAGTCATCGTAATAATAACATCATAACACCTCAGTCAACTCTGAAAATCGTCATAGCTTCCTCCAATAATTTCAAAACCTAAAAAAATTCACTGCCCATGTCAAAAGTGTCATCTGCCTCAAACGCACTTCAAAATCATGATCCCATACCAAATATATCATTCAAAGCTCTCATAGTATCACAATGGTTCTGAAAAAATATGAAGAGTTCACAAAGTACAGACAAACTACAATTTCATAAATGTGAAGTTACCCAACTGTGAATTTGCGTAAACATGTGTCACTGATGTAGTAAAAAAATGTTTGTTTCTCTATTAAATAATCAGATAGCTGTGTAATTTATGTGTTAGAGAAATATGGTACCGATGTGTAAAGTTGTATAAGCAAATACCATATTAGCTAGGGCTCCTTGTGCTTGCCACACACATGGTACACAAAGTAAGCATGTACCCCCCTGAGAATTAATGTAATTATACCCTCAGGTGTTACAGATTACAACAATGGAATGAAACTATTATGGAAAACCTTTGTATCATTATACTTCAAATATCTCTAAAAATAAATGTTTTAAGTATAAAATTAATCACACAAATACATGTACTGTAGCGCTAAATTGTGCGTCTTGTTGTGAGATAATCTCTGTGGAAGTGTCATAGTTATTGTCCTCCAAAAGCTAAGTTCTGCAGAAGTCAATGGACTTACCTCATGACAAACAAAAGTGAAATGCTTTGCGTATAGATATCTTAGTTATTACGCTTATTGCCGTGATGAGGAAAGAACTGTGCTATAACGTATTGTTGTCCTACGGAAAAGGCTGTCTCCTTGTAGCTATAGCACAAAAGTTATTACTAAAACATGTTTTACTTTCCAGAATAATTCAGAAAAACTGTGCAGATATAAAACAGAAACACCGCAAAAGCAACATTGTAAATTGTCACTCATTAGTAGCGTCGTGATAAAATCGTGTAGCTGTCACATAAACTAACCACTGTGTCATCTGGTATCTCACAGAAAGTACTTTAATTCAGAATGTATTTTCAAGTAAACCAAAATGTTGCATTAAAATCTCATTAGCAGTACTGGTAAATGTTCTAAGTATGTGAGCCTTACGTAATCATGCAACTAACAAGCAAGAATGTACACACACAATAACACTGTGTCGTCTGTTCTCAACAACAATGCATTCATAATTTCTGTTTTAATAAGTTCTCTTGGTTCTTGACTGGATATTTAACTTCAAACATTGTTGTATATTAACAGATTCTAAGTCTGACAAAGCATACTAGCAATGTAAAGTGAAAAGTTATATGGCAAAGACAAAGTTAAAAAGCAGATTATCTCTCAATAAGCGGTTTTATATGTGAAGTGTGGTGAAATCCTTTACTCTTCATAGTACTCAGAGTTTGAACTTGAATGCAATTGTCATATGGTATACATCGGTAAAGAATACTGGAATTTTTTTTTCTCAAGGTTAGCGTCTATGTTATTTTTCTCTGAGCCAGCCGGCGCGCGCGGCTGCCTGCGGTGCGAGTCATTGTCTGTCTCTTTGTTGGCGCGTGTCGTTATTGGGATTAGGAGACCTAACTTCTACAAATTCACTCTGAAGAGAAGGCCCTGCCCTCTTTGAGTCCCACCAGTTCTGATGCAATTCAGGTCTGTCATTACGATCATATCGTCTGTCGTCATGTCGGTAGATGCCATAGTTTCTTTCTTGTCGGTCACGTGGTGGAGAATTTCTCCCTGAATCGTAACTGCGCGCTGGACCGTTATTCTGTCTCTCTTGATAATAATTATTTTGGTTCCCAAATTGTCTGTTTCTCTGATTGTCTCTGTGATAGTCACTACCGCGGAGAGGTGATCTTTCCCTGTAATTATTACTACTCTGCCAACGGTTGTCATATGGGTGGTGTCTGTTTTGGTCACGATATGTGTTGTGAGAATAGCCTTGTCATGTCCAGTTATTATTTCTTTCATCACGGAATTGTGACAGATGTGACCTGTAATTGTTGTGCTCCTGTTTCCGTGTTCCCCGATTGTCAGTGTCAATTTCCAGTTCTTGTAACAGTCCCTGAAAAGCCTCAATGTCTTCTTTGCAACGTCCTGCTAAAATAATATGTCGTAAATGTTCAGGTAATTTGATTAAGCAAATGCGGATGAGTTCTGAGGGGCTGTATGGGTTTGACAGGTACTGATTCTTGTGCAACATGTCTTCAAAATATTTCACAAGACTGGAGAATTCAGATTGTTCGAAATGTTTCATCATTATGATGCCATGTTTTACTCGGTCTTGTGTGGCTTGAGACCAATATGCTGAGAGGAAGGCATGGTAAAATTCTTCTTCACTGTGGCAATCGTGAATGACCGATCGCATTCTTACAGCTGGTTCATTCTCTAATTAGCCACACATAAATTCTAATGTGTGTTCTAACGACCAGTTGGGAGGAAAACAATGAGAGAATTGATGGAGCCATCCTTGTGGATGAATGTCGTTGCCAGAATTGTTAAATGTTTTGAATTTACGTGTAGTAATGAACAGCTTATAGTCAAAATCATCATGTCGGCGAGTCGCATATCGGTCATTGTTAGGTCGTGTCGGCCGTTCCATCTCAAAATTCGGTGCACATTGCCAATTTCTTTCATAACTTCCGAAATGCCCTGTGTTATTATTTTGCGGATTTTCCGTATTTCTAAATCCCTCTTCCTGTGTTGGAGCGCGAGTGTCCTCTGAAATACGTAATTCTTGTATTACCTGCGTCAACTGATCTTGTACTTCCCGGATTTCTCTTTTGTACTGTGTATTGATTTGATTTTGATTTTGTTTGAATTTTCTAATTTGTTCATACTCTTCTGTGTCAGTGAAGGCTACAGGTCTTGTGTCATTCAGATCATCATCTACCTTTGTAGATAAGTTAGTGACCTGATCCGAAAGTTCGGCTACTTTCTCCGATAGTGAACTCATTTCCTCAGTGTGTTTTTCTGAACCAAGTTTCAGAGTGTCCATTTGTGTTGAAATCGAATCTACTGTGTCCTTCAAGTTTTCCTGAGTTTTTGCAAGTTGCGTAACCGAATCGGTAGATGCAACTGAGTCAATTTTAGCCCACAAACACTCATGATTTTCATGAACAATGGTTTGCAGTTCTTTTATGGCTGCTTCGTGATTCTGTAATGCATTTTCATGCCGCGAAAAAATAGGTGGGAAATGCTCACAAATTTGTGTTTTTACGTCATTGCAGACTTTTTGACATTTCGATTCAATGTTATGTAACTCAGTAGTTAAATCTTCACGTGTTTGTTCAAGTGTGGTGTCTAACTTTTGAAGATTTTGTTCCATTGTGTCTAACTTTTTAAGATTTTGTTCCACTGTATCTAACTTTTTGAGATTTTGTTCCACTGTGTCTAACTTTTTGAGATTTTGTTCCACTGTGTCTAACTGTTGCTGTGTTTGTCTCTGGTGTTCTTCCATTGTGTCTAACTGTTGCTGTGTTTGTCTCTGGTGTTGTTCCATTGTGTCTAACTTTTCAAGCTTTTGTCCCATTTGTTGCATTAATTGTAATAACAATGCACTGGTGTCTGAAACATGTTCCTCAGTGCTTTTCGGCAGTGAATTTGCACCGGCAACATTCACATTTTGACAAGCGGAAAATGTGTCTTGACTCATTTGAAAAAACGGTGAGGACGCAAAACCTGAATCTACAGTATTTGCAAAATTGTGTCCTGTCATTTCGGATTCCTGAGACGAGCTGTTGCCGAGCGATCGATCGGTAATGCTTCCCTGTTCACTACCTGTTTCACTGTCTACGCCATTGTTTGCAGCCCGCTCCATTTCCCTACGCACAGTTACCAAATTACTACTTTGAACGTCTGTTAATTCATTACACAGTGGTGCTGGCAAGCTACGCTCGTCGTCACTATTATTTCTCAGTTTACTTTGGAGCCTAGTGTTACGTTTTTCACACGCCATTATTGTCACAATATTTCACACGATAACACAGAAAAGCACAATTTGAAGAGCAAAAATAAGAGAACACATTAACATAGCACTGAAAATAATATGTAGTTAATTGCAAGCGCAGCTACGAAATACTTGGTGCAAATCTACATGCATGCCACAACTGTTTTACTGTACAACAGTGAAAGGCTGCAACTATAAAGGAGATTCTCTCTACAATTCCGCGCTAGCAATAAACAATAGCTACACTAATTACACAAACTACAAGAAAAAAATCAGAAGATTCCAGTGAGGTATTCTCGGCTAAGGGTCGACATATGAAACTTCCCCTTTGAAAAATTGTACAGGACTGTGCTTAACCTGACACACAATATTTTTAGCGCAACGCAATCTGACTTTCAAAAATCCCTACAAAAGAATGGCCCTGACTAACATTAACCTATACGTTTCACAAATCACTTACCTCACAAAAATCTTGGTTACTCGAACTACTGCAATACAGCGAGCACCACTACTGCCAGCTAAATAAAAGATTCAAACTACGGAAGGCACTAACTACTGATAGGGATAGTTAGCAAATGAAAGATATTAATAGAGAACAAACAATGTATTTACCTTGATAGTCATAATATATATAGCGGTTCATGACAAATTACAAAACTCCGCCATCTCTCTCCCCACATCCACCACTGCTGGCGGCTCACCTCCAACTGCGCAACGCTACGCGCTGTTCACATCCAGCTGCCGCTGCCCAACACTACAATGGCAGACAACAATGCAAACTAGCCACAGACTGCACACAGCACAGCCAGTGATTTTTCATATAGAGCGCTACGTGGCGTTACCAATAAGAAAACATAAACAGCCTACTTAAAACTTGTTAAAAAAGAAATAAATGAACGGCATTGGAATTCGTAGTTTAACAGTTAAACAGGAATTGCTATTTCACATTTAATTCCACGAGTAAGAGAGTGTGTTACAGAGGAGTTCAGGCACATTTTCTTCGGCTGAATCGTCGTACAAAATTTTCTCCTTATACTTGTCACAGCCTTATGTGGTGTACAGGCAGTTGAGAGTTATCATGACGCAGATACGTTTTCCGGAGTAATCCAAAATTTTTACAATCGGAATGAAATTTTCGCTCTGCAGCGGAGTCGGCTGATATCAAACTTCTCGGCAGATTAAAAATTTGTGCTGGACCGATATTCGAACTCGAAGCCTTTGCCTTTCGCGAGCAAGCGCTCTATCGTTTTTTTTTGTTTTTTTTCCAGTTTGGTCTATCCAAGCACGCCTCACGACCCCTCCTCATAGCTTTACTTCCGCCAGTACCTAGTTTCCTACCTTTCTAACTTCACAGAAGTTCTCCTCTGAACCTTGCAAGCGCAATCGCTACAGCAGCTGCCCTCGAAAGGCAAAAATCCCGAGTTCGAGTCTCGGTCCACCACACAGTTTTAATCTGCTAGGAAGTTTCATTTTTACAACCTGTTCACTTGCAGTTCACTAGATGGGATATTCTGAAACGGTGTGTTGGAAGTTCTCTATATTCCATGTTTGATACCAGCCGGAGTGCTCGTGTTTACGCTGTATGAAGAATTGCAGAATTGCAGACTGCCATTGCTGTAGAAACCCACAGGAAACTAAATTTGTTATCTGAAACACGTGGTACGGGTTTGTTTTGGATTATGGGAGATATTTCAAGTGCTTAATCATGAAATCAATCTGTCTAAAGTTGTTGGTATCAGTTGGCTACAGAATCAACTTACTACAAGCTCGAAATACTACCACTGACATTCAGGTAAGACACCCTGATAATTTATTATATAACTTGAAATACCGCGCCGGCCGGAGTGGCCGAGCGGTTCTAGGCGCTACAGTCTGGAACCGCACGACCGCTACGGTCGCAGGTTCGAATCCTGCCTCGGGCATGGATATGTCTGATGTCCTTAGGTTAGTTAGGTTTAAGTAGTTCTAAGTTCTAGGGGACTGATGACCTCAGGTGTCAAGTCCTATAGTGCTCAGGGTCACTTGAACCATTTTAAAATGCCGTCACGAAAATTGGGACACCATTCTCCCTGCTTCTGAAGTTGTCGCCAGTGCGATTAACGCCGATTATGAATTTCCAGAGGCGTGCACTAAGAAGAGGAACTCTTTTCGTGATGCAAGCAGGTACGAAGCGGTAAATTTAAATTCAAAACATTTATACAAGATAAGTCATTACTAACGTATATGTAGATATGCGCATCTCATGCTTGACTCTGCCTGAATCAAAAAGGTCATTGAGCACTCTGAGTCGAGTTAGAAACTGCCCCACCTCAACTACGAGTCAAGAACGACTCTCAGATCAGGCGTCCTTGGCAACCGAATATAATTTGGCAAGACCACTAGATTCGGATGTATTGATTCAAACATTTACTTAACGAAAGGCTTGTAAAACACCATCGAGAGCGTTTTGTCTTTCAACGAAACTGCAGCGCCCAACATCGGATCTTCATTGTCACGAATTTGATCAAAAGCTACTACAAACTGTGATGATCCGAGGTTGCTTACAGGTTCCACTTGCTCCATTGCGTAGTAACACTCAAAGTCCACACAGGAAGTATTTAGGCTTTGTACAGTGAAGCCTCGGTATGTTTCTCGAAATAATTTTTTTGAAAGCTAGCAATGAGAGAACAAATAGCACTAAATATGACACAAATTTGATACGATATTGCAGTGCCTGTATTATTTACACGAATTACCATGAACTGTTCGTTTGGATATGGATATATGTGCAAAAAAAAGGCACTGCGGCGAACACAGCCGTTATAAAATACATTAAATGTGGTTCGGACAACCATCAGCTGTATAATGGAATGACACCAATGAAAATTTGTGCTGGAGCGGGACTCGAACCCGGATTTCCCGCTTACAGCGAGCGGTCGCCTTACCATCTGGCTATCCAAGCACGACTCACGGCCTGACCCAAACTTCCATACGTCGTGAACCATGTGTCTAAAAGCTGTACTAGTACCTTCGTTATCTTTATTCCCGTCCAGGTGGGACATTTTAATTTAAATTCGCTTGACCGGTATCGGTATGGTTAGAGTTTTAATTATTATCTCTGTACGTTACTACAGTGCCTGTGTTGTTAAGAAGAACGATGACATGTTCTTTCGGACACGGATACAAGTCCGAAGGAACACTGCATCGTACTTGTGAACAACACAGGCACTGTAGTATTGTACTTATCCGCCGAAACCGGGCAAGCGACTTTCAGTCTGTTGAGAGGTCAGACAAACGTGTGGTTCCTGAAGAGCGGCAGCAGCCTTTTCAGTAACTACAGGGGCAGCAATCTGGATGATTAACTGAGCTGGCCTTGTAACATTTACCAAAACGGCCTTGTTGTGCTGGTACTGCGAACAGCTGAAAGCGAGGAGAAACTTCAGCCGTAATTTGTCCTGAGGGTATGCAGCTTTACTGTATTTTACCCTCTTGGGTAAAATGTTCCGCAGGTAAAATAGTCACCCATTCGGATCTCCGGTCGGTGACTACTCAGGAGGACGTCGTTATCAGAAGAAACAAAAGCGGCCTTCTACGGATCGGAGCGTGGATTGTCAGATCACACCATCACACCATAAACTTACCAGGAAAGCAGATAAAGTGAAAATAGGGTTCAACAGAAATTTCGACTAACGAAAACCCCAAGGAATGTTGTATTTAGGAAGCTTTCTAGTCTATACGTTGAAGTGTTTGTGAAATCACTGGAGTGCAGGTCACATAACAGGCAATCCTGCTAATGGATGACGATGATAATGTATGAACCTTGGCTCAGATTTTCTTCCTTAAGGGAAACTATACTTTCTACACGAATCTAGATTCTTGATGACTATTAAAAAATCCACCACGTAGCACCTTTTCAATAAATCACGAGAATACTTGGAAATCATGGGAGATCACAAAAGAACTGGATCATATTTCTTGAATGCTCTACTTCGCACACTTCATTCGATTCTTGCTGGTTCAGTACTACTGCCGACTAGGGATGTGCGGTGATGATCCACATTTGTATCGATGTATCAATATCGATTCTCAAGTCCTTGAAAGATAGTAACATCGATGTTAAAGGTAGGATACAGACCATGAGTGTTACCAAAAACACCAGATTCCTTGTAACCGCAACCAACAATGCTTGCCGGCCGGTGTGGCCGTGCGGTTCTAGGCGCTTTAGTCTGGAACGGCGTGACCGCTACGGTCGCAGGTTCGAATGCTGCCTCGGGCATGGATTTTGTGATGTCCTTAGGTTAGTTAGGTTTAACTAGTTCTAAGTTCTAGGGGACTAATGACCTCAGCAGTTGAGTCCCATAGTGCTCAGAGCCATTTGAACCATTTTGAACCAACAATGCTGTTGTCATTTAAATGAGTCTTTTTCAGGTCATGCATCATATCGGCTTCCATTGAGTGGTTAAAGGAGTACAAACAGTATTGGAAGAAGTCATATATTGTGTTTTGCCTACATGCTCAATTTGGTAGCAGAAAACTCTACCGAAAAGACTAACAAACTGTCTTGGGTTGATTACACTTCTGCAAACGAATGAATTGTGACTTGAATAAAGTGTAATAGCAAGTGATGAGCTAAGATAAAAGATCTTAGACTAATTCAAGTATTATCCCTCAGACGAAATTTAACGTTCTAGGTTAATGAAAGATTTTATCAGGCCATTCAGTGATGCTTCATATACACTACTGGCCATTAAAATTGCTACACCAAGAAGAAATGCAGATGATAAACGGGTATTCACTGGACAAATATATTATGCTAGAACTGACATGTGATTACATTTTCACGCAATTTGTGTGCATAGATCCTCAGAAATCAGTACCCAGAACAACCACCTCTGGCCGTAATAACGGCCTCAATACGCCTGGGCATTGAGTCAAAACAGAGCTTGGATGGCGTGTACAGGTACAGCTGTGCATGCAGCTTCAACACGATGCCACAGTTCAACAGTAGTGACTGGCGTATTGTGACAAGCCAGTTGCTCGGCCACCATTGACAGTACTTTTTCAATTGGTGAGAGATCTGAAGAATGTGCTGGCCAGGGCAGCAGTCGAACATTTTCTGTATCCATAAACGCCCATATAGGACATGCAACATGCGGTCGTGCATTATCCTGCTGAAATGTAGGGTTTCGCAGGGATCGAATGGAGGGTAGAGCCACAGGTCGTAACACATCTGAAATGTAACGTCCGCTGTTCAAAGTACCGTCAATGCGAACAAGAGGTGACCGAGAAGTGTAACCAATGGCACCCCATACCATGACGACGGGTGATACGCCAGTATGGCGAAGCTGAATACACGATTCCAATGTGCGTTCACCGCAATGTCGCCAAACTCGGATGAGATCCATAATGATGCTGCAAACCGAACCTGGATTCATCCGAAAAAATGACGTTTTGCCATTCGTCGTTGAGTACACCATCGCGGCGCTCCTGTCTGTGATGCAGCGTCAAGGGTAACCGCAGCGATGGTCTCCGAGCTGATAGTTCTTGCTGCTGCAAACGTCGTAGAACTGTTCGTGCACATGGTTGTTGTCTTTCAAACGTCCCCGTCTGGTGACTCAGGGTTCGAGACGCGGCTGCACGATCCGTTACAACCATGCGGATAAGATGCCTGTCATCTCGACTGCTAGTGACCCGTTGTAGGTGTCGCCACCGGCGCCAACCTTCTGTGAATGCTCTGAAAAGCTAATCATTTGCATATCACAGCATTTTCTTTCTGTCGGTTAAATTTCGCGTCTGTAGCACGTCATCTTCGTGGTGTAGTAATTTTAATGGCCAGTAGTGTAGTTAACTGCCCGCTGACAAAGGGGTTGGACAAAAATATGGGGACAAGAAAAACAGAACACATTAATGACCTATCGAAACAGCTCTCAGTCGCCTCGGAATGGATAAATACAGGTCCTATACGGTTTTCAAGGGAATCTTATGCCATTTTTCCTGCAAAATAGTGCCAAGTTCAGATATCGACGATGGAGGTGGATAGCGATCACGCTTCCTTTTCTACAAAGCACATCACAAAGGCTCCATAATACTATCTGGTGACTGTGGTGACCAGGGGAGATGCGACAGTTCATCTTTGTGATCACAAAACCAGTCCTCGACAATGCGAGCTGTGTGAACAGGTGCCCTGTCGTCTTGGCACACAACGTCACCTTCGGGGGACACACATTGTACCATAGTATGGACCGGATCAGCCAAAATGGTATATAATCCTTGTAAGTACTGGGACCTTGCAGCGTAACCACGACGCCCGCGTAATAGTACGATACCACTGTCCAAATCATCACCCAATTTGCGCCATGTTTCACTCTTGGGACTTACAGTTGGCCAGTTGTTGGAAACAGTGTGAATCAAAACTCATTCCACCAAATGCGTTTCGTCCATTGCTCCATAATCCATGTTTCATGGATTCTGCACCATCTTTTTATGTTATAGCCGCATACATCACTGATGAATTGTTTGGAATTCCAGCTCGCCGTGCAGTTCCTTGCTTATAGAGCACCTGTTTCGTTGCTTCGGTGCTGACATAGTTCCCGAGTGCGACATTCAGTTCTGCAGGGACTTTTGGACCTGTCGTTCCCTTGTTTTCCGTCACACCCCTGTCCGGTCACTAAATCTATATTTTCGTCAGCATTGTGACTTAGTGGACCATACTTTTCCACTTTACGTACCAGTGATATGAATTTTTGGTACAATGCCTCTTGTAACACCATACACTTGGGCTCCCTTTGTTACGTACGCACCCACCATATGATCAACAACAATTTCCTATGTTCTAATTCACTTAACGCGGACAATATGGACTCACAACTGCACAGAACACTTTTCTGACCGCGACTGACCCTTTCAAAGTGCACTTCAGAGGTGCCGGTCTCAGTCAAATACAACAGCGCAACCTCCAGTCTTGGAATCATACAATGAAGGCTTTCACGACCGGATGGTACTGTTGTTGATAATTCTTCCGGGTTATATGGCCGTGGTCCATAGAATTCTCCTATTCCTAACGTTTCGTCCAATACTGCGTTGGACATCTTCAGAGGTATGGCTGGTCCTGCTGAGTCCTGCCGACTCTCCTGAGGACTCAGCAGGACCAGCCATACCTCTGAAGATGTCCAACGTAGTATTGGACGAAACGTTAGGAATGGAAGTATTCCATGGACCACGGCCATATAGCCCGGAAGAATTATCAACAACACTCCAGTCTTGGCTGTCGTCGGCATCTGTTTTCAAATATACATTTCTCTCGGTGTTTCCGTACTGTTTTTTCAAACCCCTGTATTCTCGATCTTGCAGTTCGTTGTGACATTCTGTGACCTATAGAAGATGCAACTCGTGAAAGTCGTGTGAAAATGTACTATGCAAGAAACAAAGTAAGTACATTTACTAGTTTGTTGAATATGTAAAGAAAAAATGTTAAACGTGTGTGAATTCCTAAGGGACCAAACTTCTGAGGCCATCGGTCCCTAGATTTACACACTACTTAAGCTAACTTATGCTAAGAACAACACACACACACACACACACACCCATGCCCGAGGGAGGACTCGGGCCTCCGGTGGGAGGGGCCGCGCATCCCGTTAGATGGCAACTCAAGCCGCGCGGCCGCTCCGCGCGGCAATATGTAAATAAATTGGATGTAAGGAATAGAGACTATTAGAGAGAACCTGTATGGTGACATCGCAACAGAAATTAAAAAAGATGCTCACTAACACGGAATCTATAAACGCATCGACCACATCAAATTTGTTTCATCCTAGATTCAAGAATTTGCTAGATTCTTTAAGCATATTTGAAGACAATCAAAACTATGAAGGATTTGCTAGCTGCTGTTGAAACAACTGTCACAGAGGGTGGACACGTTTATACCAAAACATTACTGTAAAACAGAGAGATGAAATTTGACGGAGAATATCACAACAGAAGAGTAAACTGCAAACTTGAACTATAGTGGACTTACCACCACAAATCAGTTATTACCGTAAGAAATATCGCTTTGTAGATCTTAAGCAATATCTATTGGGAGTATGGAATAACATCATCTGTACAAACTATGCAAAGCTACAAAAATTACACTGAAGAATATGGCTGTATAGCCGCATCCCCAGCTTTCATTTCGAATAAGCAGTGCATGATCTACATCATTGAAACACTGCATAGAAGAGGAAACTTATCTCAAAAATGTTATTTTTACAGTCGGCCGGTTAATAGTTGTGTGTTATGGTAAGTTAATATTGCTGTATTTACTGATTAATAAATAATATATTAGATGTATTTGTATATTGCTATGTATGCCGTTCTAAACATTCATCGTATAAGACTGATGTTATAAAGGAGGATGTTTTGGAACAGATTATTATGAGCCAATGATCGTTAGATGTCGACGATAAAACGAAATCGACATCGATGGTTTGCGAATATCACCGGTATCTACTACTGCCTCGATGAGATAATGATAGAAATACGACTTATATTACTTTGTGGCCACTGCATCCGAAACACACTGTGTCAGATTCCGATCAGTCTTTCGTAGACATGCGGACTGCGCTCAACAGCCGTAATTACAAGATTTGCGAGTGTCGGCGCACAATTAGAGGTGGAGGCGAGACCATGAAACAGGTGACCTCGACTCGTCCCCCTCCCCCTCTCTCTCGACCCCCCCCCCCTCTAACCCCCTCAACACTCGCACGGTGACGCTTCTCGCCTGGCCTTCCTGGCTGTATATATACAGCGCGGTCAGCACCTGGCGTTCACTTCAGTATCGACTCGACACCAACATGAACGGCGCCCGCTGTGTGTCTGCCGTCTCCCTGCTGCTGGTGGTGGTGATCTTCACAGCCACTGCCGGTGAGTACTGTGCCATGTATAGGAAGAGGCTACGGAACACGGGTACCACGACCTTCTGACAGCACGTGCCGGAGGGGTAGAAGAGAGAGGATGAAAAGCAGTGTGGACATATCTGGGAACAGGAGGGGAGTAGAAAGGGGGAGGTATAGCGTCTGAGGTTTCCTCCACATGATTCATAAAAGTGGTGGTTTCGGACAGGCAGACAGGTTGTTCAGTGCATTATAATAGCACAGCTCGCAGCACCTGAAGAATAAACTGGGTCGTTCGTTCAAACATCGCGAAAAAAATGGATTCAACAATTCGGATGAAGACTCGGAAGTTCAATAGTAACACAGAGATGACGCAGGGCTAGAAAATGTCTGCTCGATAGATGTATGCTCGAGAAAGGAAAGAGAGAAGGTTTGGTTGTTGAAGTTAGGTGGTCACGAGGTTCAGAGAAATATTACGGTACTGAAGTAAGGAAAGGATATGGCTGTAGTTGGTTGGATGAGGGAAGAAATATCCTCCCCATACTGCGTATGTGGCAGGGATATACCAATTGTGTAGGCGGCATAGAGGAGAAAAAAATAAGTTCAAAAATGTCAAATATAATGTTCAAATGTGTGTGAAATCTTATGGGACTTAACTGCTAAAGTCATCAGTTCCTAAGCTTACACACTACTTAACCTAAATTATCCTAAGGACAAACACACACACCCATGCCCGAGGGAGGACTCGAACCTCCGCCGGAACCAGTCGCACCGTCCATGACTGCAGCGGCTCAGACCGCTTGGCTAATCCTGCGCGGCCCAAAAATGTCATATTATCGCATTGAGCTGCTGGTAAAAATCTTTATTTACACAACCAGTTTCGGTCGACAAACCATCCTCAGCTTCGTAAAGGTATTGGCAAGGAAACGACTTTTAGACTTTATCGTTCCTGTTTGGTAGACTATTTTCCATATTTTTATTCGCTGCATTCAGTTTAGCTTTGGATGTTTCCAGCACCTATTTCACCACATGTTTCAACAAGATTCATGTACACCTAGTGTAAGGAACACATTAGTTAGCACAGAAAAACTAGCGGTGAGAGGTATACATGATCTACACCCGCTCTACACGTCGCTTCTGGCGATAAATGAGAAGCTCATATAATAATCACATGGACGTCATGTAACTGAACGGAAAAGTGGCAGATAGTCTCGCAGATCTTCCTAACGCAGGGGGAATTACGCCTGAGAAAAAGGAATAAGATAAACCTTGAAATGTGAGATGCTGTAGCGGGAGATTACTATCCACGTGTTTGGTAATTATGGCGAGATTTATGCTAGAAACCAACTAACAAAAAACTCAATAACTATTATCATTAAAGAGTATTTGCGCCAGCAAGTAAGCTCAAAATGTAGTGGAATCGATATGGAATCAATATCGCAACACTCTCTCTCTGAAGTGCCCGTATATTTCTCAGTGACAAACAGCTGAAACAAACAAGACACAGCAAAATGAGTGCCGCACTTTAAAAGTAATTCCCTAAAGCAGCGACCATATCCAGTAGTCTTAGAGGCACACGCCTCGTCAATATCGTGACCTTCAGAGACGAATTCAGCGGACAGGAATGAGGGAAGGAAACAACTGCATTTATGTTGAAGGAACAATGCAGCGTTCATCTGATATCACGTTCGACCTAACCGGGATTCGATCTTCACCTTTTTCGAATATAGACCAAATCTTTAGAACAGTGGGACATCTGTCTAAATAGCGAAGCTACTCTTTTAACGCGAGACGGGAATGTGTTACAAATAACCACTTTGTTTCCACAATTGCCTAGGGAAGCTAAACAGCTGCTTCAATCACATCTTCAGAGTTCTGTTGGACGTAGCACATTATTATTTTCTGTTAGGGAAGAATTTTTTTGACATTTTAAGAAGACGATATACCAGTAACTGGTTTCCTCCTGTTGCTTGTATTACTTGTGCCCACATTCCCCCACGATCGCCTAACTCAAGAGGATTGTTGTTAAAAAAACAATGATACCGGAAACTATAAATAAGACTGAAGTGTACACGTGCTTTTACAGCCTCAATAGCTGGACTAGTGAATGTACACGCTTTCCATAATTGATGTAGTGTACCCACACTTTTCTTTCATCTGCATTATTTAGCTCACAAGCCTCAGTGATCTGGGAGGAAAGGCGAGTTTAAATACAGTACCTTCGGAGTAAGAACGCCTTACGAATCTCACGAATTGAGACAAGATGACCCTGGCACGTTCGTCGGCGATCACGAGGTCAGGCTATGATTTACGTTGATGGTGATATGACGTCATCGGTATTTCTGTAAAGTACGCAGCATACCACTCCGTGCCTGAAACATTAACTTGAGCTAAGCACAACCTCTTCCACTCTGATGGGGATCTTCTTGCGCCGAGTAGTGTTGACACAATGCAGTGCTGAAGGAGTTGTAATCCAATCGAGATTTCGCACAGTACCACAGATACAGCCACGAAAAAGACAGGTGGCGTTTCGTACTAGTTGCTTCTGTTATGACTGGTGTTATTGACGTACAATCTATCACTCACACCCACTTGAGTAACAAATATTTCCATGTTACAGCGTTGGTAGCTTGCTTTAGCAACTTTTCCGATTGCTGAGAATTTGCTGATGGAAGCTACGGGTCCTATACTGCCAACCAGGCATCTGCATCTACATCTACATGACTCCTTTGCAGTTTACACTTTAGTGCCAGGCAAAGGGTTTGTCGAACCACTTTTACGCTATTTCTATAGCTTTGTACTCTCGAACAGCGGGCGATAAAAAGGAATACTTAAATTTTTCCGAGTGAGCTCTGTCTCTTATTTTATTATGACGATCAATACACCGTATGTAGGTGGGAACCAACGAAATACTTTCCCACCTGTGGGAGAAAGTTGGAGACTGAAATTTCGCGAAAACTTCTAACTGCATCGAAGAACGCCTTTGTTTTAATGATTGCCACCCCAATTCGCATATTAATCAGTGACACCCCCCCCCTCCCTCCCTCTCTCTCTCTCTCTCTCTCTCTCTCGGCCTCTCTCTCTCTCTCTCTCTCTCACTCTCTCCCCCCCCCCCCCCATCCCCCCATTTCTCGTTACTACAAAACGCGCTTTCCTTCTATGGACTTTTCCGACATCCACCTTCAATATATCTGGTTAAGATCCCATACCACACAGCAGTGCTCTGGCAGGAATGGACTAGTGTACTGTAGTCAGTTCTTTTGCGGATCTGTTCCATCTTCTAAGCGTGCTGCCATTAAAACGCAGTCTTTGGTCCGTCTTCCCAACGACATTATCTGTGTAAAGCTTTCAGTTTAAGTTGTTCGTAATTTTTCTTCCCAGGTATTTAGTTGAACTGACAGCTTTTAGATTTTTGTGATTTCTCGTGAAACCGAAATTTAGCGGATTACTTTTAGTACTCATGTGGATGACCTCATACTTTACATTAATTAAAGTCAATTGCCACTTTCCGTACCATGGAGATATTCTGTTTGAATCATGTTGCAATTGGTTTTGATGTTATTATGACGCTACGAGACGGTAAATCGCAGAGTTATATGCAAACAATCGAAGATATGTGCTCCTGTTTTCTCCTAAATGTAGCTTACTAAGAGAAGAGGGCTTACAACACATCCTCGTGGAACGCAAGATATCCCTTGTTCTTCTCTCCGTCAATTAATAGCATGACCTTTCTGACGGGAAATAGCGAATCAAGTCGCACAACTGAGACGATATTTCACACTCACGAAATCTGATGAGAAGACTCTTGCAGCAGCGGTGTTAATAGCCTTTCGGAAATTGAGAAATTTGGTATCAGAATGGAATCTGCCAGATTAAAACTGTGTGTTGGACCGAGACTTGAACTCGGCACCTTTAAATTTCGCGGGGAAGTCCTCTACCAACTGAGCTACTCAAGCAGGACGTTCTAACCCCCTCTTCTCACCTTTACTTTGGACTGTACCTCATCTCCTACATTCCTAACCACAGGAGTTCTCCTGCGAAACTTGCAGGGGGTGTTTAATCTGCAAGGAAGGTTCACATCAGCACCAGAGTGAAAATTTCATTCTGGATACATGGCCCAGTCTGTGGCTAAGCATTGTCTCCGCAATGTCCTTTCTTCCAGGTTTGCTAATTCCGCAAGTTTCTCCGGAGAACTTCTGTGAAGCCTGCAGGATAGGAGAACAGGTACTGGCTGAAGCAGGGCTATGAGCACCAGTCCACAGTCGTAGTTGGGTAGTCTACATCTACATCGACATTTATACTCCGCAAGCCACCCAACGATGTGTGGCGGAGGGCGCTTTATGTGCCACTGTCATTACCTCCCTTTCGTGTTCCAGTCACGTATGGTCCGCGGGAAGAACGACTGCCGGAAAGCCTCCGTGCGCGCTCGAATCTCTCTAATTTTACATTCGTGGTCTCCTCGGGACGCATAAGTAGGGGGAAGCAATATATTCGATACCTCATCCAGAAACGCACCCTCTCGAAACATTGTTACAAGCTTTCTCTACCTCTGTGAATGTAGGTTTACCTTCCTTTAACCTATTTTATAAGAGAAGTCTTAGGGTCAGAATTGCCTCAAGTGTTACTAAATTTCTCCGGCATCCAAACTGATCTTCCCGGAGCCCACCTTATACCAGTTTTTCCATTCTTCTGTAAGGAATTTCTTTCTATAATACTGCCTTCAAGATCATGTTGTTTGCAAAGTTTCTCTATAAACTCCTTCCACCTTTCAGCTTTCCGTTCTTTGCTTAGTACTAGTTTTCCATCTGAGTTCTTGATATTCATACAGATGCTTTTCTTTTCTCCAAAGGCCTCTTTCTGCCTATTTGATCCTGTGCAGCCTTCACTATGTCATCTCATACAGCTACCCATTCGTCTTGTACTATATTCCTTTGTTCTACATTTTGACAATTTTGGAATCAAAATCTGTGACCATTCCGCTGCCCATTTCATTTAACCGGGACAGCAAGCTACACGGCGATGCAGAGCGCTTCTCTTGCAGAGTCTGCCACTTGAGTTTGCTAAACATCTCCGTAGCGCTATCACGCTTAGCAAATAGCCGCCCTGTGACGAAACGCGCCACTCTTCTCTGGATCTTCTCTATCTACTCTGTCAACCCGACCTGGTACGGATCCCACACTGATGAGCAATACTCAAGTATAGGTCGAACGAGTGTTTTGTAAGTCACCTCCTTTGTTGATGGACTACATTTTCTAAGGACTCTCCCAATGAATCTCAACCTGGCACCCGCCTTACCAACAATTAATTTTATATGATCATTCCACTTCAAATCGTTCCGTACGCATACTCCCAGATATTTTACAAAAGTAACTGCTACCAGTGTTTGTTCTGCTATCATATAATCATACAATAAAGGATCCTTCTTTCTATGGATTAGCAATACATTACATTTGTCTACGCTGCCACTCTCTGCACCAAGTGCCTATCCGCTGCAGATCTTCCTGCAATTTTCTAATGCTGTAAGTAATAGTAAGTTGATAGAGCACCTGCGCGCAAAAGGGAAGGTCCCGAATTCGAGTCTCGGTCCGACACTTACTTTTGATCTGCCAGAAAATATAATATGGAACCTGACTGAGATCTCTTCTGACAGCGTTCATTACTCCATGAGAATAAAGAGCTTGTTGTGTTGCGCAAGAACGATATTTTCTGAATCCGTGCTGATCGTAGCAGCAAACCTCTTCAACAGTTCTTAAAATACTTGGGCTGCGAGTGTTTTGAATTCTCAATTGAAAAAACCTGGGAACAGACATTTCCAATTTCACAGTTTTACGAAACTAGAAACTTTGAAGCGTCTTTAAAGGTAAGTGGTCGTACTGTAGAGAGTTTCGGAAGAGATTCAAGAGCAACACGCTGTCTACATATTCTAATCTACGTTGTTGTTTTTTATATCATATACTACTACGGAGCCTTCATTTTGACTCCTCGTGAGCGTTTACTGGGGAAAGCAGCCATTCATGCGAATTAATATACATTATCTTTACTTTTGCAGATTCCAGGGCTACGATATGTAGAGTAGAGGAGTGTCCCAACTTCCGGACCATACGGTACTACGAGGAGCTGGGCTGCGAACGCAGTGATGGCTCCAGCGAATGCTGTGCTACACGCTTCGACTGCAGTGAGTATCGCACTTGAAAGTGAAGGCGTCGACTCTTAATACAGGTACCCAAAGCATTGTCTGGGGTTGTGTGCGATATCCTTAACAAGAAGAACAAACTGTTTTCTAACCTTCATTAGGGTAGCTTCATTGCGCGAAGATACAACGCTGGTTCCAACGTAGTGCTATAACACAAGTTCAATGTTCAGTTAATCGGCCACACACATAGCTAAAAACTGCCTTTCAGTTTTTCCTCATCTTGTTAGGATTCCAGTTTGTTAAGGTGTAAGCCGGCCGTTGTGGCCGTGCGGTTCTAAGCGCTTCAGTTTGGAACCGCGTGACCGCTGCGGTCGCAGGTTCGAATCCTGCCTCAGGCACGGATGTATGTGATGTCCTTAGGTTAGTTAGGTTTAAGTAGTTCTAAGTTCTAGGGGACTGATGACCACAGATGTTAAGTCCCATAGTGCTGAGAGCCATTTGAACCATTTTTGTTAAGGTGTAAGCCACAACTTAATTTTGAAGTCAATCAAATAAGTTTCCTGATGAGCAGTTAGCTGATTATGAGGACGAGAAACTCTATCTTGAGTAAAAATACCCTAAGATGTCCTTGAAAACATGTTAGCTTCGTCTAAAAAGATTGTAACGATGAAGCATACCTTTGGAATGTGCAGCACTATAAATAATATCTGGCCGAGCTGTCGTACTTTGCGTAAATTATAAATATCAAATTACTTTCATTTCTATATAGTAATCATCAATTACCACAAGTGAAATGAATTTCTGTTAGCTCCTGTAAAAATAATTAGTCGCTGTAGTCTTCTTAAATGATAACGAGTGTAAATAATTTTCACTTCTTACGGACTTTATACATTGTTAGTAATCATACAAAGGTTCACAACAGATCCTGATAGTAAGACGTCAATATGCACACTGATTCACGCTATCAGTTAGATGTCAATCAAAGTAACACAACGATGTACATTCCCAAGAATTACCTACAATATCTTCATTACGTGATTCAGTTGAGGGCAGAAGCAGGCAACAGTCGACGACAGGATCTTTGTCTATGTGCTGGCCGTCGCTTCATGTGTGGCAGTTTCTAGCGCTACCGCTGTGTATAGTAGAAATACTCTTCCATATAGAATGAGATTTTCACTCTGCAGCGGAGTGTGCGCTGATATGAAGCTTCCTGGCGGATTAAAGCTGTGTGCCCGACCGAGACTCGAACTCGGGACCTTTGCCTTTCGCGGGCAAGTGCTCCACCATCTGAGCTACCGAAGCACGACTCACGCCCGGTACTCACAACTTTACTTCTGCCAGTATCTCGTCTCCTACCTTCCAAACTTTGCAGAAGCTCTCCTGCGAACTTTGCAGAGCTAGCACTCCTGAAAGAAAGGACATAGCGGAGACATGGCTTAGCCACAGCCTGGGGGATGTTTCCAGAATGAGGGCAAAGGTCCTGAGTTCGAGTCTCGGTCGGGCACACAGTTTTAATCTGCCAGGAAGTTTCATATCAGCGCACACTCCGCTGCAGAGTGTAAATCTCATTCTGGAAACATCCCCCAGGCTGTGGCTAAGCCATGTCTCCGCTATATCCTTTCTTTCAGGAGTGCTAGTTCTGCAAGGTTCGCAGGAGAGCTTCTGTAAAGTTTGGAAGGTAGGAGACGAGATACTGGCAGAAGTAAAGTTGTGAGTACCGGGCGTGAGTCGTGCTTCGGTAGCTCAGATGTTGGAGCACTTGCCCGCGAAAGGCAAAGGTCCCGAGTTCGAGTCTCGGTCGGGCACACAGTTTTAATCTGCCAGGAAGTTTCACTCTTCCATATAATTTTCGGAACAGAGTTAAAACCACGAACCTGAAGCAATTTCATTAAAAGCTAAAGTCGTTGCCATTCGTACTAAGGCAATATTGTCTGAGTTCAAAAAGTGAAATTTCAACTATCTGGATAGATTTCTGGTGAAACGTCACTTAATTATTTTATTTAAGATTGTGGGACGTTTTGTTCCAACAGATAACGCAGATCAGTTTACCCACATTTTGTTTATGTGAATTCTCAATTACGTTCCTCAATAGAAGTAAATAGTTACAGTCTTGGCTCTCGTAAAACAGATGGTAATATAATAGATACTGAGATATAACGTTATTAGTGACATTCTCAATTATGGTTCTGAAGTTGGGGTTAAATCTGTTTATGCCTATACGAATGTGGGTATGACGACAGAAAACGATTCTACGCTCACTTAAGCGGTGTCGCCAACACACGCTTGGACAGTGTACCGTGGAGAAAACCGGTTGAAACCCTTCCAGTGGAAGAATCTTTCAGCCAGAGCTTTGGCCAGCAAGGGAGGTCGTGGTATAAACATCTTGATCGCTTGACTTTGTATCTGCGACTTACGTGAAACTGCAAACCACTGAGCAGTCTCTCCTGGAGTGACTGCGTGTGGCAGTATTAACGGTGATCCATCTGTCGCATAGGGTCCTTGAGGTTGGCAGACATCTTGCAGGTATTCTAGGGGCGCAGCCTGTGTGCCAGCGGCGTAACCTTTCTTTCTCTCGTCATTGTCGTTATAAACTTCACAATAAAACTCTACACGCACTCGTCACTGCCACCTACACAGCTACACACGCTTAAGAGAGAAGATATGCCGGAGATGCCGGGATGTGGGAAGAAACAAAGGGGCCAGGTGCGAGTGGAACTCGTGCTCTAAGGGTTTTCTACAAAATATATACACTACTGGCCATTAAAATTGCTACTCAAGAAGAAATGCAGATGACAAACGGGTATTCATTGGACAAATATATTATGCTAGAACTGACATGTGATTACATTTTCACGCAATTTGGGTGCACAGATCCTGAGAAATCAGTACCCAGAACAACCACCTCTGGCCGTAATAATGGCCTTGATACGCCTGGGAAATAAGTCAAACAGAGCTTGAATGGTGTGTACAGGTACAGCTGCCCATGCAGCTTCAACACGATACCACAGTTCATCAAGAGTAGTGACTGGCGTATTGTGACTAGCCAGTTGCTCAGCCACTATTGACCAGACGTTTTCGATCGGCGAGAGATCTGGAAAATGTGCTGGTCAGGATAGGAGTCGAACACTTTCTGTGTCCAGAAAGACCCGTACAGGACCTGCAACTTGCGGTCGTGCATTATCCTGCTGAAATGTAGGGTTTCGCAGGGATCGAATGAAGGGTAGAGTCACAGGTCGTAACATACGTGAAATATAACGTCCACTGTTCAAAGTGCCGTCAGTGCGAACAAGAGGTGACCGAGACGTTTAAACAATGGCACCCCATACCATCATGCCGGGTGATACCCCAGTATGGCGATGACGAATACACGCTTCCAATGTGCGTTCACCGCGATGTCGCCAAACACGGATGCGACCGTCATGATGCTGTAAATAGGACCTGGATTCATCTGAAAAAATGACGTTTTGCCATTCGTGCACCCAGGTTCGTCGTTGAGTACACCGTCGCAGGCGCTCCTGTCTGTGATGCAGCGTCAAGAGTAACCGCAGCCATGGTCTCCGAGCTGATAGTCCATGCTGCTGCAAGCGTCGTCAAACTGTTCGTGCAGATGGTTGTTGTCTTGCAAAGGTCCCCATCTGTTGACTCAGGGATCGAGACGTGGCTGCGCGATCCGTTACAGCCATGCGGATAAGATGCCTGTCATCTCGACTGCTAGTGATACGAGGCCGTTGGGATCCAGCACGGCATTCCGTATTACCCTCCTAAGCCCACCGATTCCATATTCTGCTAATAGTCACTGGATCTTGACCAACGCGAGCAGCAGTGTCGCGATACGATAAAACGCATTCGCGATAGGCTACAATCCGACCTATATCAAAGTCGGAAACGTGATGGTACGCCTCCTTACACGAGGCATCACAACAACGTTTCACCAGGCAGCGCCGGCCAACTGCTGTTTGTGTATTAGAAATCGGTTGGAAACTTTCCTCATGTCAGCACGTTGTAGGTGTCGCCACCGGCGCCAACCTTGTGTGAATGCTCTGAAAAGCTAATCATTTGCGTACCACAGCATCTTCTTCCTATCGGTTAAATTTCGCGTCTGTAGCACGTCATCTTCGTGGTGTAGCAATTTTAATGGCCATATATATATATATCGACGATTTTCGCATGTTATCAATATCGATACTTAACAGACTGACAGACAGACAGTTGGATAACAAACGAGAAAAATATTTCTTTTCATCTAATATAATTACACATTAACGATTTTTGGGTTTATTCCTTTACTTGTACTGCAAAGCCTTGCTCCTTGCCAGATCTGCCAGCATCAAAATATATGACACAAATGGCCATGTATTTTGACTGCATTGGCTAACAAGAATACATTTTTTACACTGCCAGTTACCGTAGAAATGAGCATGTGATATATAGTTCAGCTCGACACGTCTACCTGTTCCTGAGAAAGGGGGAAATTATCAGAACGACAGACAGACAGACAGACGGATAACCAATACCAAAATATTATTTTTTCGTGTAATGTACGAGGGCGGTTCAGAAAGTAACCTCCGATTGGTCACAGTGCGGGTTGTGGGGGGAGTAGCGACGCCATCTGTGCGTTCATGCACTCAACAGGTCAGTCGGCATCAAGCCGTGGTCGAGTGAACGTCGTACCTGCGCTAGTTTAGTTTTTGTGGCAGTTTGAAATGTGTGCTGCAATAGAAAACCCCGCCAAATGTGAAGTGGGTGCTGTCATAAGGTTTTTTACAGCCAAAGGATATTCTGCAGCAGCTATTCATCGTGAGCTTTGTGCTGTGTACGGACCAAGAGTTATGAGTGAAGGAGTTGTCCGTGAATGGGTACGTTTATTTAAAAGTGGACGAGAAAACGTTCATGATGAAGAGAGGAGTGGTAGACCATCATTGGTGACTGACGAACTCGTTCAGACAGTTGATGCAAAAGTTCGTGAAAATCGACGTTTCTCAATGTCGGAGTTGTCTACTGATTTTCCACAGATTTCTAAGACTCTCTTGTACGAGATAGTGACAGCAAGATTGGGTTACCGTAAGTTCTGTGCACGATGGGTGCCCAAAATTCTTACCGACCACCACAAAACTCAAAGAATGGCCTCTGCATTAGACTTTCTGTCACGTTATGAGGACGAAGGAGAACCATTGTTAAACAGAATCGTGACCGGTGACGAAACCTGGATTAAGTACGTGAACCCTGAGACAAAAGAACAATCAAAGATGTGGGCACATTCAAATTCGCCTACCAAACCAAGAAAAGCCTCGCAAGATTTTTCTGCCAGAAAACTGATGGCAACGGTGTTTTGGGATGCCAAAGGGGCGTTGTTGGTTGAATTCATGGAACGTGGTACGACCATTAATCAAGACGTGTACTGTGAAACAATAAAAAAGTTACGACGGGCTATACAGAACAAACGCCGTGGTATGCTGATTTCCGGTATCGTTTTTTTGCACGATAACGCCCGTCCTCACTCTGCTCGCAGAACAACGGCCCTTCTTAAGTCCTTCAAGTGGGACGTTATCAACCATCCACCTTACAGCCCAGACCTGGCGCCAAGTGATTATCACCTCTTGATGCATTTGAAGAAATGGCTCGGGTCACAGCGGTTTGATGACGACGAAGAGCTCAAAGATGCGGTCACAGGCTGGCTCCAGGCACAAGCGGGTGATTTTTATGCAGAAGGAATTTCAAAGCTTGTGAAGAGATACGATAAGTGCCTCAATCGCTATGGAGACTATGTAGAAAAATAGTGCAAAGATGTAGTTGTAAGATGTATATATTAAAATATTTTTATTTAACTTGGTGTATTTTTTTAAATCAACCGGAGGTTACTTTCTGAACGGCCCTCGTAATTTTTGATCTTGATCCTTTACTTGTACCGTGATACCGTGATTTCTGAAAATTTATATACTAGATCAACGAGAAGTACCCATAGGTTTTTACGTGTGAGTTTTCCAGTGTTAAAGTATGTGACATAAATGTTTGTATCTTTTGACTCCATTGAGTTCGAAGCATAACTTTTTCACACGTGAAAAATTTCAACTTGATACCTCTAGCCGTACCTGAGAAAAAGGGGTCTGAACAGTAGAACTAACAAACAGGCAGACGGAGAGAAAAATGATCCTATAACCGTTCCGTTTTTACCGATTGAGATATGGAACCCTGAAAATTCTGTTCAGTTAGATCGCTCAACTACGCCATGGATTCTTCCATTCAAAACAATACGCATCCCCGTATTTTTGGTGCACGCTAAAGGTGTTAAGCGAACACGTTACACAGTTAGATTGTCTGGTCAATATTTGCACCAAGTAGTAAACAAATCAGCCACAGTAGCATCAACCTCTCGAAGACAGAAGAAGCTGCAATTTGAAAAATGTAATTGTACTCACCTAGTCCTACACCATACGTAAAAGTGACAGAAATTTGTTGTTTTGCCAGGTTCTCTTCTGTCTCCGGACAACACAAAGTGCTACTACAGAGGGAAAACCTACGAACCTGGCACAGAAATTGGGGATGACCGGAGAGAGAAGTGCATACCGAGTTGCACGTGCAGAATCGTGCCAGGTGAAAGTAACGGGTAAGTCAGGCTGTTATTTGCCCTGAAAAACTGTAATCGGGCATTTCACGGTAATTTTAGCCTCCCAAAACAAGTTAACCAATAGGTATGTAAAGGCATCATGTTATGCGAAAACGTTTCAATTTTGGTTTCTAAATCCTTAAATCGTATCAGTTCGATTCAAAATATCGAATGCAATAAACGACGCTGTTGCAAGTTACCTTCAAAACATGTAGCAACGCACCCCCAAATATTCAATTACATGTCTCAGTGTTGATGCAGTCAACAATTATGATTTGAATCTGGTCGATTTCAACCTTAAAAGATTGGCAACCGTAGCATGCTTATAGGAACAAGTGGAAAAATATTAATTGATTGAATGTAATTGTTAGATGTCACACATCGTTAAAGCTGGAGATCTGCGGCCCATATTGCAACTTCTTTCAGTGTTTCTACATTTTCCCCTTAGCTGCTCTTTCATATGGGAACCATCAAGTGCAGGAGTCACACCTGCACACGCATTTACAATTCTCGGAAATTGAACTTCACCATTTACTGTCAGTCTATTTACAATAATACTACTGCTTTCGCTCGTCATCTCGATCTCCTTCTTTTATCTTCATGTGGCTACATGTCGCAATTAAAGTCATAATTACATTTTCTACTCCGGATTCGTTCACATGTTCTTCATCTTTCCTACTACTTCCCAGTTTACTGCTCTACGTTTCGCGCTGTTCAACCCTAAGGTTTCCGATTGTTTTCACCTTGAAAATCCGTATCTGTCTCTCTCTCTCTCTCTCTCTCTCTCTCTCTCACTCACTCTCTGGTGCGAAAGGTAAAATTCAAATCAGTGTGTATTGGTCATTATATATATAAATACTGGTTTGTATTTTACATTGCGCACCATTTTACCAAAAGGTTGCAGGCCCTGATTACTCTCATGATTATTTCATTTGTTGTCCAGACAGTCACAAACACCTGATCCATTTGTTTTATTACGTCGTTGTTACTTTGTACTATTTTTTGTCTAATATGTTGGTTGCACATAATGTAGTCAGGCGTTCATTCACACTTAGTCTGTTGAAGCTGATGGAAAGTGGAGGTAAACAGTAAAATGAGGTAGTCAAGTGAAGTTCGTATAGGTATGTTCCATTAACACGAATCCTATTTCCCTTTCCCAGCTTAATTAATTGAAAATTCATATGTGATAGCTGATAGTCATTTTCAGAATCAAAAGTATAGTGTAAGTTATCAACGGATATTAAACGGCAAAAATTTTGGATGGTCCAGAAGATATTTTATCTGCATTTTCGGTTTTACACCCTCATCCACCTGTTTTATTACTTCATTGTTACTTTGTACCATTTTTTCTGCGATATTATGGTTACAGACAACTGAGTCATGCATTCTTACACACTTGTTCACTTGTTCAGTCGAAACAAGAGTTAAACGGTAAAATTAGATACCGTCAAGTGAAGTTGGAATAACTACGTTTCATTAACACGAAGCTGAATTAATTCGGAATTTTTTCTGATACTAGGTCCCCTTTCATAGTTCGTCGTCAGTCGTCTGTTACTTATTATCCTGATAAAGCCTATAGGAAAGTATATGACTGAATATGTTCTTTAATAAACTTGCGTACACTGAGCAAATGTATTATTTCTCAAGCGCCGTTATTAAGGGTGGAAGGACGTCAAACTGGCTGTCTTGGAGCAGGAGAGGCACCACAGGACATTTTAATTTTCGCTGCCTACACTTTTACAAATAAATTCATAAAACTTTACCAGCATGACCAGGTAGGATTCAAGATTCACAGTCATAGGAGTGGAAGTTCCAAAACATAATAAAATATTATATTTTTACATGTGAAATTTCATCATTTTTCACTTATTATTGGCTGCATTTGTTGCTATAGGTACACTTTTCTTCATAAGTAAGAGAGATTTTTCGATTAATTTTGCACAGGATACAAACCATATTTACAGGTGCATAAAACTCTAGAGATTATTTAATTTATGAAAAAATTAATGAGCTGTTACATTTTAAATTTCATGTTTATAAAAAATTCAAAATTTGTAGTTAATTATCTCAATTTTTACCACAGTTTTTAATAGATTTGGAAAATTCTGGAGTTTAATACATGGTTTGTGTGCTATACAAAATTCATCGAAGAATCTCTCTTACTTATGAAAAAAGTGTGCCTATAGCAACAAATGCGGCCAACAGTAAGCGAAAAAATGATTAAATTTCACATGTAAAAGAAATAATATTTTATTATGTTTTAGACCTTCCACTGCTATGACTGTGAATCTTGAATCCTTCCTGGTCATGCAGGTAAAGTTTTATGAATTTATTTGTAAAAGTATAGACAGTCAAAATTAAAACGTCCTGTGGTGCCTCTCCTGGTCCAAGTCAGCCCACTTGATGTCCTTGCCCCCTTTAAATAATTCGTTGGATCTGAGGAAGTGCATGTGTGTATACCATCCAAACGAACACTTCATTTTCATTGCCGTATTATTTCGTTCACCCTTTGCAACTAGTCAAACACCCTATACGTAATGGTTTGTCATCGGTTCAGTACAAATATGTTAGGGATGAACTGGAAAGTAGAATTTAAAAACCTGAGATGCAAAACCAACAAATAATTCACACACATATACGTGACAGAGGTAGGTTCACTCATTGACCTCACTCATTTTCACTGTACTTGGTTCTGGAATTATGAGAAATGAGAAACAGTAGAAAGAGGTAGGAAACGAAGTAGTATGTCTGTGGCCGTTTATTAAAGAGCGTCTGGTGAGAACCAAGTGGTGATATTTAGGTATTTAGATTTTAATCAAGTGCTGAAATCAGAATTCGTGCCAGTGCGCGGAAGTCAGAGACAACCGTAGTTTTAAGATGACCCGAGTACAGCAAGTCAATATAGTAGGGTTCAGAAAGCTGCACCGGACGTAAAAGTTTCCATTAGAGCAACTGACGTAAGACACTTGAATTTTGATGGGAGAATCATTACTAAAGGGACTTCTCTCAGTGTCACAGAAGTCCAAAAACTTATTAGTAGGGTTGGTAAACCATCGTGTAGAAGAGAATGTCTTCAGGTTTGGCTAAAGTAGAACCTATATCAGATGGTGATCAATCTTGGCTACTCATAAACTTCATATTGGCTGATTTGATTTTGATGCTGACAATATCTGCTGACTTAGACACAGGTGTGTTAAATGAACAAAACTTATGGTGCTTCACAGAAACATCACTCATACAAATGTCGGAAAGTAAGATAATCTCATGTACTGTCTCGTTGCTGTAATAGATTGTCTCTGAGAACTGCCTGTGACTATGGCGTTATGGTGATCCGTTGGTAGCAGATGCCAAACTGTTATGGTGGATGCGTGTCTTAGTCCCGTGTGGCAGAGCAGCAAAGTGATGTACATCTACATGACTACTGTTGCGGATTCGGTGGTCGAACCTGGGACTCCAGATGGCCGAGCTGAAGCCGGGACCCACTGCGCCGTATTTCGTCAGGAAGCCGAGCAAGTTCAAGAGTGTCAAGGGGCAGTGCTCAGTCATACAGCGGTATCGGTAGCATTGCTTTATTCAGCTAATTCACAGTATTCGATGGATGCAGCGTAGTGTCGGCGTGTCACCTGCAGTGCTGTCCCACGAGTTCAGCCGGCTGAGCAACTCCTGGTATGCCGATGCTGCTGCTGTTGTAATCAAGGCCGCTCAGCTGGAAGCCAGCCGCACTCTGCCCAGTCGCCGCCAGCCTGAGTCGCGTCTTGCGCTGTGCAGCTGCTCGCGATTCCGGAGACTGCTATAGTCCCTGGTCCTCACCGCCCTCCACCCCGTTTGGCCTGCTCTGTCCGACTATGGTTTGGCCTGCTCTGTCCGACTATGGGACGAAGGTGGATGTATGGTCACCCGTGGCCCTTGGGGCGCCGCTGCTCCCAGGGTAGGACCGGACTCAAACCCGCGCCCTCCTGGATGTGGTGCCACAACTTGCCGCTAGTGGTGCTTCCCGGATGGCAACACCCGCCGCCGCCACTGGCGCTGTGGTAGCGCTGCTGCGCCTCCCTCAGTGTACGCCTCACCGGGGTCCCGGTACGCCAGGTGGGAAGCGAACGTGGCCCGTATACTGGAGTGGAACCGAGCCCCTCCTAGACCCACTGTAGACCACAGCCACTGTCCTCTTTCAGTGATCTCCAAGTTCCAGGCTGCCATTCGGTTCCGACCCAGTGTTGTGTCCTAGGAGACGGAATATACTCCAAACAAGTACATAGAAACAAAGTACAAGTTTATGTAGAATAGTCATAACATTGCTGCCAGACTGGCCTCTATAAGTGTAGATTAGCACAGGTCCGTCACAATGCTCGACTGACTTTGCACACTTCTCTGTCCCAAGCTAAAATCACCTGTCTATTTATACTGGTTTTCCCCTCGCTTTTGACGTAATGTCAGATAAATTCGCACATGTCAGCCACTTACAAATCGCCCTCCTGGCTCTGGTCTAGTGCCCTGTCTCATACATCGCAATAACTCAAAGAAACACTGCGGTTTCCTGCCTCGTTGTTGCACCACTCAAAACAAATCGTGCATGCAATACTGTCGTCATAGCCCTGCGCCTGCCAGTGCCACGTTTACATTGCCTGCCCCGCTGGCTGTCGACTGTTACCACACTCTGCCAGCGGCCGAAGATTCCATCGTCGAACCGCGTCTTCATTGACTTTCGATAATATTTCCCTTTCCCTCAACTAGGACTGACACTAGCGCAACACACCTCCCTCCTTTCACCCGTCCCGAATCGAGATAAAACAGACATGGCCTGTGGCTGCGTAAACATAACCTGTTCACAAAACTTGCATTCTACAGACTGAAACATCAAAAAATTAACTCTACACCTATACACCGTTTACCCATGCCGTAGGCAACTGATGTGTTGGCACCTCCTCCATTGGTGCTCGTTTCCACATTCTCCACAAAGCTATACTCAAGAAAAATAGAAGAAAGGCACACCCTGTGGCTGAAATGCTCACTGTCATTATCCTGTGGCTCCGATGCTACTGTAACGTTCGAACGTGTTCCAGTACTTTCTTAGCCGAGATAGATCCTTTTTGTGCATTAATAAAGGAATGCAACGTTTCCAAAAACTCTAGGTGTAACGTGGAGTTCAAATATGTTAGATTCTGCACTGGTAATATCTCTAGAACCCCTTCCAGATAAAACAACATTCTCTGTGACAAAGTTAAAGCTGTTTCACCCGTACATGATGCTGGAAGACGGAAATCCTCCCCCACAATGTCACAAATCGTACCACTTATAATTATTACATCCTTCTGCTGTTGCAACCTCCTTCTTTTATCCGCTCTCTGATTGGTATAACAAGTGACCAACACCCATATCGGCGGAAATACCGAATATAACCAATGCCTCCCTACCTTCTGGAAGTAGGAATGTATCAATAATTCCTCTTTCTCACAATCTGAGCCATTCGTAATCCCCAGGAACAATCCAACTTCACATGTACTACTATCAGAAAAAAACTGGTCGATTAGGGCAAATCATCACTCGCCCTACGAAGAAAAGCAACGAAACATCCCTGTACCACATCTTTTCCACTACAAGTTACAACTACATCGTAGCCGGCCGAAGTGGCCGTGCGGTTAAAGGGGCTGCAGTCTGGAACAGCGCGACCGCTACGGTCGCAGGTTCGAATCCTGCCTCGGGCATGGATGTTTGTGATGTCCTTAGGTTAGTTAGGTTTAACTAGTTCTAAGTTCTAGGGGACTAATGACCTCAGAAGTTGAGTCTCATAGTGCTCAGAGCCATTTGAACCATTTGAACTGCATCGTACGACATCCTCAAAAATTCCGGACAATTCACTCAGTCTCTATCGAATTTTCTGAACAAATAAAATAGTCTCCCCCATTCTGTGACAATTCGAAAGTTTGTGCATTCAGTTCTCGAATCCTGCCTGAGAAAACCTCCACTGTCTCATTAACTAATGCGCGTAACTTTTCACGAAAAAACCTGTTTCTGGAACCTCTGGCGCAACCCACCCTCAAGCTCTGAAAACATCCCCACATTGTTCAACGTTTCATGATACAATATGGACGACTTGGTTTCCCTTATCAAGTGCAACTTCGCCACTCTCAACATTACAGCATCCGACAACCCATTGGCCTCAGCCATAGTGATAATGTTATTAAGGAATACCGACATATCCTCAATTGCTTTACCGGAAAGGGGTTAATCAATGCCACGATTGCTGGGTCAAACCGTCTATGACACTCCACGACCTGTTTCCCTTCTCGCAGTGCCTCAAATCTCCTTGCTAATTCTTCATATTTTTCTTTGTCACTTATCCTCGCCTCCGGCAATACCCGAATTTGCTCTGTTAGAGAGGCTACAGCTTCCGCTGTAGTCACTGACGCAGCCTCCGCTGCTTGGCTTGTTCCCACCATTCTTGCTTATAACTCCACTGTAGCCATTAATTTCACTCTGCTACTCCTTAAACTTAGTTATTGCGGTGAATCATCGCCCATCTACATTCTGGACAATTGCGCATCAAATGACCAACTCTCTTACAAATAAAACAATTCTTTGACACTCACTAGGTTACAAAAATTACATCTCTTAGGCGCTATGTTATCATCTCTCCCATTTCCCCTGAAACCAGATAAATCTGCAGGCTCCTCCAGCCTTACAAAAGACACCTTTAAAAAGTCCGTCCTAATTAACAAAAGAATTACACATAAACCATAAATCAAACGTACTCATCCATCCACATCGTGCTCGTGTGCAGGTGAACAATCCTGCTTTCCTACCTATATTGGTATGGACGAACACCTCTCGAACGACAAGACATAAAAAGAAGTGCATGACCACCCGTCACGAACGCCACCAAACACCTCAACCAACCCTCTACACCGGCACATCTCAATGCTACTTGCTCGACATAAGATGTGGGAGTGAAAATCCGGTACCAGCGTTGCAACTGGCACCACCTCTGACAAAACTGTTGCGGGTTTGGAGGTGGAACCTGGGACTCCAGATGGCCGAGCTGAAGCCGGAACCCACCGCGCCGTACTTTGTCAGGAGGCCGAGCAAGTTCAAGAGCCTTAAGGGGCAGTTTAGAGCGAACATGGCCCGTAGACTGGAGTGGAACCGAGCCCCTCCTGGACCTGCTGCAGATTGCTGTCACTGCCCTCTTTCAGGTAGACAGTGTGATGTCCTAGTTCAGGCTGCTGTTCCATCCCGCCAGAGTGTTGTGTCGCCGGAGGCGGAACGTACCCCAAACAAGTACATAGAAACAAAGTACAAGTTAATATGGAATATTTCTAGCATTGCTGGCAGACTGGCCCCTATTAGCGTACACCAGCACAGGCCCGTCCCGACGCTTGACTGACCTGGCACACTCTGTGTCCCAAGCTAAAATTGCCTGTCTATTTATATTGGTTTTCCCCTCGCTTCTGACGTAGTGTCAGAGAGGCACAGAAACAATTGCAGAGATAAATTCCCACACGTCAGCCACTTACAAATCGCCCTCCTGGCTCTGGCCCAGGCCCTGCCTCGTACATGCCCTGCCAGCTGCCCCATATTCCATCGTCCAACCCTCACCTTCACTGAGTTTTGATAAAATTTCCCTTTCCTTCGACTAGGACTGACACTAGCAAAAATGGTTCAAATGGCTCTGAGCACTATGGAACTTAACATCTATGGTCATCAGCCCCCTAGAACTTAAAACTACCGAAACCTAACTAACCTAAGGACAGCACACAACACTAAGTCATCACGAGGCAGAGAAAATCCCTGACCTCGCCGGGAATCGAAACCGGGATCCCGTGCGTGGGAAGTGAGAACGCTACCGCACGACCACGAGCTGTGGACGACTGGCTAACACTAGCGCAGCACACTTTAGTGCCCGGTTGAGGGTTCTTCGAACCACCTCCACACTATTTATCTACCATTCCACTCTAACAGCACATGGTAAATGTAATTACTTAAACCTTCTCGTTCGACTTCTGATTTCCTTGTTCTATTGCGTTTCGCATTTCTGTGCAGGTTGGCGGCAATAAGATATTTTAGCATTCAGAGGAGAAAGTTGGTATCTGAAATGTGAAAAGATCTTACCACACCGAAAGCCGCCTTTGTTTAAACCAGGGGTCTCCAAACTACGGCCCGCGGGCCGAAACCGGCCCGCGTTAGCTGGCCGGACATCCCCGGTATCCGGCCCGCCAAATATTTGCCAAGAATTGAGTTTCGAGGCCTATCGCGACCAATACACCGTGACATTGGCTCTGCTACTCGCTACAAGACTATATAACTAAACTTATTGTTGCGCCGCTTGAAATAACAATGCGTTGACATGCTCTACCTCTGTTACGTCTTGCAGTAATAGTGTTGCTGACAATGATTTTGAGATTTCGTTAACTTTGCAGGACGCTTTCGTGAAGAATGTGCAGTGACATACTTTTTTCTCGGTGAAATTCGCCAGAATAAAATACGCCAGAATTTCGGTCAGGTACGTACACCAATCAAAATTATGTAATTAAATAAAAATATCAGTTCGTTTCAGTGCTAGCTATTCCCACAACCTTAGATTTTTGCGATTTCATCTTTCCTTTAGCCTTACATTACGGTGATGATGGAGTGCTAGGGTGCTTTAATCGCACTGGGTAGATCTTGGCACTTATGACTTCGTGGAGGAGTCAATGTGGCCTGCGGACTGAAAAGTTTGGAGACCCCTGGTTTAAACGGCTGCGTCACCAACTCGCTCACTATATGCGCGACTAGCTTAGCCCTATTTCACGGTATTACAAAACTAGCTGCCCTTCCTATGGGCTTTTTCGATGTCCTCCGTCAATCCTATCTGGTAAGGATCCCATACAGGACAGCAGTATTCTAGGGAGAACGGATAAGCGTAATCTAGGCGGTTCCTTTAGTAGACATGTTGCGTCTTCTAAGTGTTCTGCCAACAAAACACAGTCTTTAGTTCTCCTTCCCCGCAACATTATCTCTGTTATCACTTCGATTTAAGTTGAACGTAATCGTAATTCCAAGGTATGTAGTTGATCTGACAGCCTTTAGATTTGTGTGATTTAACCGATCTCTTTTAATGCTATGTGGATGATCTCACGATTTTCCTTAGTTACAAACAACTGCCACTTTTTGCGCCATGCAGTTTTATAATGAATTGGTTTTGATCTTCTGCTGATTTTACTTGATAGTAAATTACGTGATTGGCATGGTATGTGCGAGTAGCTAATTTGGAGGGACGAAATTGGCTCGCTAATCGGAATTGATTTCAGTCGGGCAAGCTCCTTGAATTCTGATGAGTGCTATTGCAATCTTTGTATAAACGTCGCAGAGTATGAACTACAACTTCACTGAATAACAGCCGGCCGCTGTGGGCGAGCGGTTCTAGGTGTTTCAGTTCGGAACCGCGCTGCTGCTACGGTTGCAGGTTCGAATCCTGCCTCATGCATGGATGTGTGTGCTGTCCTTAGGTTAGTTAGGTTTAAGTAGTTCTGAGTCAAGGGACTGATGACCTCAGATGTTAAGTCCCATAGTGCTTAGAGCCATTTGAACCATTTGAACTGAATAACAAAGAGCTTTAATAATACAATAGTTTGAAAAACATATGGGCAAAAGTAACATAGGCTTGTTATGTAATTTCCAAGTAACATCCAAATATATTATATGTATGTACGTATACATGTATGAATATTTGTGTGTGTGTGTGTTTGTGTGTGGATGTGGGTGTTCCACATCTCCTCCTAAACTACTGGACCGATTTCAACCAAACATGATACACATATGCCTTACTGTCGGGCAAAAATCGCTGTGGGGAGCCCGAACCACCTGTCTACCACAGTTCAGCAGATATGACGTCAAAACCAATGACATGCGTGAAAAACTGCCGCATCCTGCATGACGTTTAGATTTATTACTTTTGTGCCACTAACTCTATTTGCAATAAATTTCGCAGACAATATGCACATATCCGCTAAGTGTACCTAGAAAATTATATCATAATACCGCACATAATTCGGCAGGTGTGACGTCATAGACCCTAAGATGGTTGAAGGACTGTCGCATATACCACTGAATGGATCTATGAAATTATATCATCGTACGACGCACACTTCAGGAGATATGGCTTCATAAAAATTAAGCACATGGCCAGACGCGGCGTGGTCCTGGCGTGGATGCACAGCTGTAAATAAATACCTGGGAAACTGTGGGTTCCTCTGCTGGTAGCACATGTAGCAACAACTGCCACAGTATACTACATAACGTAATTGAAAGTAGTGCAAAGTGATACGAACAGAAATGAGTTTCATTCAAAGACGATACTTGCAGTGAAGTCACTGTGAATGTTGACCGTCACATGGATATTACAAAAGGATTGACAAAGTTCCCAATAGGGTGTGTTATTACCACGCTCAAATGCCAGGCACAATGTTGGTAAGGAGTTCTTGTCTTACACATTGCATTGCTTCACCATCGCTGTTGATGACTGCTAGATGGTCGTTGGTGATTGACAGCATGCTGTATTACGTCTGCCTAATGCATCACACATGTGCTCGATGGGATTTCATTTGGCCAATCCAGTCGCCGAATATCACTTTCGTCCAATATCACCTCGTTCCAAGTCTCCTCCATCTTCGCAATTTGATGTGGTCATGTATTTTCATCCATCAAAATAAAGTGGTGGCCTAACGCACCCCGAAAATATGCACATAGAGAACGAGTACAGCATCAGAACAACGTTAACCGCTGAGTTTTCCGTATTCAAAGATCTGTGTGTCAGTATGCCCAAGCGAAGTCTCCATCAGCTTAACACCTGAACGTCGCAACTGACCTTGGTGACGGTAGTGGCTGGAGAGAATAGGTCATCAGACTGGACAGATAGGGCTGTAGCGAACGTCTACAATGCAGACACACCATTGACGTTGAAAAGTGTGGAGCAGGACGTGGCAGTCGCACACACATTTACAACACGTTAACTCAACATGCAAGCAGCCTATCGATGATTGAAGCCAATGGACTCGTAACCTACGATTACATTTTAAGTTATTTGATTAAATCTATAACCCCTTTTTGTATGGGCAGGACGCAGTGCAATTAGTGCTTATTCATATGCGTGGGAGGCACCCTGGTTAAATCTATGGAGGATAAGGTGATGACAAGTTAATGGTTTGACGATTAGAAGCATAGCCTCCTTCCACGGTTGTAAGGCGTCAGACAGACAACCTACAGTTTGAATATAAAACCGATCAGAGTAGGAGACAGCGTTGTGCGCTGCAAAAGCAACACTTTTGTGAAAGGTTATAGGTTGCTGAGATAAGGAAATGAGATAGCAGGGACCCCAGGACAGATAGAATTTGAGCGCTGCGGCGATTAATGGCTGCTGACTTGAGATCTGAGGTGTTAACGGCCTTACTGTGATATGAAGTGATAGTTTGAAAACTTGTGAAGAGATGCATTGGTAAACATGGGAGGGTTTCAGGTAATTATGAGCTCTGTGACGAGGAAGGAGAACTGCAGGGACATTGGAGGTTTAATGGGATGGAGACCCAAGAAAATGAGTAAAAGAACTGAAACATTACGGATGGGCAAAGTCGTACAGGTAGGATGTGTCGAGTCTTGTACTGCAAGGAATCAAGGGGGAGGATGTTGTTACGAGTGGCCGGTATCCTCTTTCTACAACAAGAATGTACACTTGATTTGTTACAGTTCTTTATTTACATGAACTGGGAGATTTACTTAACCTGAGTAGAGTCCATGTTTTGTGGTACAAGCTCATCAGCGATAGTCCTCTTGCAGATAGTAAAGTACAATTCTGGTTCAGGTAAAATAGTCTCACTGTGGTCACTAATCTGGTCGCTATGTACTGTCGTAGCCTGTGACGAACTGAACCTGCTCTGCAAGTAACTGACAAACTGGATGTTTGAGTGAGGCCCACCGAACAGCGGCGGCGGCCTAAATACTTGCTGTCGATAGGGCGTTGGCGGCATGTTGCTTGTGGGTGTGTCTCTGGCCGCTCTCGTGATAGGTGCGCTTGATACAGCACCTACTAATGGATCTTCTCGCTTCATCTTTGCCGACCGGTATGCTGGCGACACTTTACACCAGCACAGGAAGCCACTGTTGCTTTGCAAAGAAGAAATTTGGAGCGGTTGAGAGGTGGCCCTCCTAGTTAGGCATGAGACGGCTGAGGAACAGAATACTTTAATGGAGATGCTTTAAAGAATTTTACGTCTCTGAACCTCGGTTTTGCTTATCAGAAAAATAATTTCGAAGTCCGAAATGTGTTAAGAGTGAAATTTTATCAAATGAACTACATAATGCTTGTCAGCTTCACATCATTCAGTAAAGCTTTGCTTCACGCAAGCGCAATGGACTATTTATCTTACTGATTTTGCCTATACTTAATGAACATAAATTTGTCACAATGTAATAGTACTTGCTCTAACAGAAGCAATGTAGCTATGTTAACAACATTAACCGACCTTCATAACAGCATGAATAATTAATTGAAAAATCCATTTTTTATAAAGATTGTTGTACGTAAAATTGGCTATCGCATTTATAAACGATATCGATCTTGTACATTTTAAGACAGTACTTCTGTTCTATGGTAAGTATATGTCTATGGTAAATAGGCACTTTAACAGTTTCAATCGGCACTCCTTGCATTCGATTACGAATATATTTCCAGTGGCTTCCTGATAATGTCGTTGTGGTCTTCAGTCCGAACTGGTTTGGTGCAGCTCTCCATGCTGCTCTATTCTGCGCAAGCCTCTTCACCTCCAACTAACTGCTGCAACCAACGTCTTCCTGAATCTGCTTCCCTCCAATAATAAACTGGTGATGCCTTGATGTCTCAGAATGTGTCCTATCAACGGATCCCTTCTTTTGATCAGGGCCGGCCAAAGTGGCCGTGCGGTTAAAGGCGCTGCAGTCTGGAACCGCAAGACCGCTACGGTCGCAGGTTAGAATCCTGCCTCGGGCATGGATGTTTGTGATGTCCTTAGGTTAGTTAGGTTTAACTAGTTCTAAGTTCTAGGGGACTAATGACCTCAGCAGTTGAGTCCCATAGTGCTCAGAGCCATTTGAACCATTTTTTTTGATCAGGTTGTGGCACAAATTTCTTGCCTTCGCAATTCTATTCAATATCTCTCATTAGTTACGTGATCTACTCTTATAATCTTCAATAGTCTTCTGCAGCACCACATTTCGAAATTTTTATTCTCTTTTTGGTCTAAACTATTTATCCTCCACGTTTCACTTCCATATATGACTATACTCCAGACAAATACTTTCAGAAACGACTTCATAGAACTTAAATCTGTATCTGATAGTAACAAAATTTTCTTCTTCAGAAACGCTTTTCTTGTCATTGCCAATCTGCGTTTTTATCCTCTCCACCTCGGGCATCATCAGTTATTTTGCTGCCCAAATAGCGAAACTCTTCTACTTCTTTAAATGTCTCGTTTCTTAATCTAATTCACTCAGCATCACGTGATATTATTCAACTACGTTACATTATCCTTGTTTTTCTTGTGTTGATGTTCATTTTACATCCTCCTTTCAAGACCTGTCAATTCTGTCCAACTGCTCTTCCTAGTTCTTTGCTTTCTCTGACAGAATTACTATGTCATCGCCAAAACTCAAAAGTTTTTATTTCTCTTACCTGAATCTTAATTCCTCTTCCAAATTTTCCTATGGTTATCTTTACTGGTTTTTCTATGTACATTATAGAATATCATTGGCGATAGGCTACAACCTTGTCTCACTTCCTTCTCAACCACTGCTTCCCTTTCACGTCCCTCGGCTCTCATACTGCCACCTGGAATTTATATAAGTTGTAAATAGTCTTCCGCTCCCCGTATTTCACCCCTGCTACTCTCACAATTTCAAAGAGAGTATTCCAGTCAACATTGTTAAAAGCTTTCTATTTCTATCGCTTGTACCTTGTCCTGCGATTACGCAGGGTCGGCCATGGTTAACCGGATTTGGCATATTGATTTTAAGAGGTGACCGGACGCCCTTCCTGCCGTCACCCCATACCCCACAGGACAGAATTAGTGTACACCAGCTGTCTGCATCGAGTGTAAGTCGTGAAATAGTGTGCACGTCTTTCAAATGTCTGTGGGTCGTGTAACTGAGGCGGGACGTGGGGACGAGCTCGGTATGCACCTAGTAGGATGTGGAAAACCGCCTAAAAACCACATCCAGGTTGGCCGGCACCTCGGCCGTCGTCGTTAATCCGTGGGGCGGATTTGATCCGGTGCCGGCGCGCCTGCCCGAGTCCCGGAAGTAGCGCGTTAGCGCTCTCGGCTCTCCTGGCAGGTTGTTAAAAAGCTTTCTCTAAGTCTACAAATGCTATAAATGTATATTTTCCTTGCCTTAAACTACCTTCTAAGATATGTCGTTAGGTCATTATTGCTTCGCTTATTCCTACATTTCTCCGGAATCCAAACTGATATTCCCTGAGGTCGGCTACTACCATTTTTTGTAAGGAATGCGTATTAGTATCTTGCAACCACGAATTGTTAAACTGTTAGTTCGGTAAGTTTCACACCTGTCAGCAACTGCCTTCTTTGTAACTGGAATTATTACATTCTTCTTGATGTCTGAGAGTATTTCACCTGTCCCATAGATCTTCCACACCAGATGGTGGAGTTTTGTTGTGGCTCACTCTCCCAAGGCTATCAGTAGTTCTGACCGAATATCGTCTACTCCCACGGCAACGTCTCAGAGTCTGTCAAATTCTCCTCGCATCATCGTATCTCCCGTCTCATCTTCATCTACGTCCACTTCCCTTTCTATGACATAACCTTCAAGTTTATCTTCCTTGTATAGACCTTCTAGGAATGATGGTTTTACCTGCGTGTCATCTTCGTTGCTTCCTTTGCCAGAAGCAAAGAATGACTTTCTACAGTAAAAATCGCAGAACTGAAAAAGCAGAAAACAATCTTACCAATTACTGAATGAATCGAAAATGAAGTTATGGGAGTATAAAAGACCGATTGTCATTGCAGCGGGAGGGAACAAAGGTCTGGCAGTGGCAAGGTGCTGAGTATACAAAACATGAACAAAATACGAACTTTTAACCTCTTTATCTTGCCTCAGAGGCACTGAGTGATATAAACAGTAGTAAACTTTTAAGTTGTAGAAAATTCCAGTCATTAATTTGACGTGCAGCTATTTATTCACCATTCAGTATTTGGTACATTCTTAACTGTGATGAAAATTTAAAAATTTGTCCCAGAGGGTCTCAGAGAGCTATTAACATTTAATTGTCTTGCTTGCAAAACAGACGTTAGAAGAACTACAATTTGAATGACACTTCAAATATTGAAAGAAAAAATATGAATACAAAAATGTTTGCTTCAACTAGCCTTACAGAGTAAGAAAATGAGTCTTAGCAAGGCTCACATGTTTTAGAACAATAACACACAAAAGAGCAGAAAGGACGCGATTGATTCGTAGGTTTAAGAGTGATCTAAGTTAGCTAAAATAGAACGCATCAGCCAACATGATCTCAGTTAGCTAAAATAGAACGCATCAGCCATCACAAGATTACCGGAGGGAGCCCAGCCCACGCATCACACAGTTGCTTGATTCGGCTCACATTCTGAAACAAAGACAGCGAATACATTAAAACCACGTAACAGAAATAATTTAGAAACTGAACTCGGCTCTTTGACCTTGCCGTAGTTGACTTGAAGCACGAGAAACTGTGGCTGTTGGACGAATGAATGGTCTAAAGTTAACAGTCAATTGCAGATACAAACGTTTTATAACAGTTTCAACACATGAGGATACTGTAGGAAACACATGTAGAATTTTAGAGAATCAGTATTTGCACTTAATCAGGTAATAACGGAACTATAACTGGGTAAAATATTGGCTTTTTCACAGGTGCCTTAACATCAGCTCGGGAGTGTTGCGATTAGCAGGCATACTAATACACATTAAGAAAAAAGGCCAAAAGAAAAGCTGCTGGCGAAAACTAAACAACGCTATAGGCGAGAAGCCAAAACAGATTTCAGTGACATGAGCTTAGCAAAGGAATAGAAGCTTTTTCGAATCGTGTGTAACATTTAATCGCACGAAAGACAAGATGGCCACCACTTATTTCTATACCATTCGTTGATTAAATAAGAAATACGGGCAAGACCACATCAACCAAGGTCGCTGAAATGGAAACTATACCATCTCAAAACGTCCAGCCCGCGATCTTGAAGGCAAACGAAAGCAGTGGTTCTTCAAAATGGCGCAGGCACGCTCTCCGTGGTAAACGACTGCCAACCGCAATACGCCGACCAGACCTCCGCTTTCAGCGAGCGACCCCTGTCAGCATCCGGAACAGCCAGAAAGAGCGAGAGGCGTCGCAGAGAATCGGCCGTGTTGGTAAATCTTATCCAAGAACCACAAGGCTACCCTCTTGGAACACCAGGGAAGCCGTCGCTAAGAAACGAATTGCAGAGAAGTTCTACGAGTGGCCAGTGTCGATTTAAGCACGCGCACAGCTCTCCAATAAATCTGCTGTTATGTGTCTATTCAAACCCACTAACCAGCATGGAGCCTGAAAGAAGCAACAGTATAATTAACTAAATATAAATTACTAAGAAATGACAAAATGTTCACATTCCCTATATCACATTGGTTCATTACACAAACCTTTTAGTGGTTGACTTAAACCTTGCGTAGTGTTGGTTTTTGAGTACTTTTTCTAATTTCTAACAACAGACTGTATCTATAAAGCTGATGGATATCAATAAATACAAAACCCCCTTTTTTTTAAATTTCATCCTGTAACACGCTAAAGGCTAATGAATCTCGCAAATGTCAAAAACGAAACTTAACTTTCCTTACAGGAGAGAAGCAACTTTCCTTTGTCCAGGAACTGACTGTGGAATAGTTGGCGTTCCTTCGGGTCGGGAAGCAGAATGCTACATGACAAATGGCCTAGATGCGTGTTGCCCCACTGGAGTACGATGTGGTGAGTGACTAAAATTAAATAAATTCATTATATTCATTACATCCAATGTGGATTTATTAAATTGTTCTACAAGTTAACATTTATTGCTGTCTGTACTAAATATCCCGCAGAACAAGTATGTAGGGGCCATAAAAGAAATAATGCTAGGAATTCTTACACGAGTCACAGGCGCTGTCAGTCTCTACTTTACATTTGTCTTCTAGGAAAGGTTTTAGGAAACTCCTCTCCTATCTACTTGTGGTACAATGTCCAAGGACAGGGGTTGACGGGAGAACGTACATTGCAAACGTTTTTCTCGACTGGTCTTTTAATACTGCACTTGCTGTGTAAAAAATAACAATTTCCCAAGTCGTAAATGTACTTGCAGAAATCTGCAGACAGTGAAAACTTTCATGTTCATCTACATCTACAACGATACTCTGCAAATCACATTTAAGTGCCTGGCAGAAGGTTCATCGAACCACCTTCACAATTCTCTATTATTCCAATCTCGTGTAGCGCGCGGAAAGAACCAACACCTATATCTTTCCGTACGAGCTCTGATTTCCCTTATTTTATCACGGTGATCGTTTCTCCCTATGTAGGTCGGTGTCAACAAAATATTTTCGCATTTGAAGGAGAAATTTGGAGACTGGAATTTCGTGAGAAGATTCTGTCGCAACGAAAAACGCCTTTCTTTTAATGATGTCCAGCCCAAATCCTGTATCATTTCTGTGGCACTCTCTCCCATATTTCGCGATAATACAAAACGTGCTGCCCTTCTTTGAACTTTTTCGATGTACTCCGTCAATCCTATCTGGTAAGGATCCCACACCGCGCAGCAGTATTCTAAAACAGGACGGACAAGCGTAGCGTAGGCAGTCTTCTTAGTAGATCTGTTACATTTTCCAAGAGTCCTGCCAATAAAACGCAGGCTTTGGTTACCCTTCCCCACAACATTTTCTATGTGTCCTTCCAATTTAAGTTGTTCGTAACTGTAATACCTAGGTATTTAGCTGAATTTACGGCTTTTAGATTAGACTGATTTATTGTGTGACCGACGTTTAACTAATTCCTTTTAGCACTCATGTGCATGACCTCACACTTTTAGTTATTTAGGGTATATTGATTATGTAATGATGTTAATTATATAATGGTAAGACGGCCATTGGGAGATGTGTACTCTGACTATAATTTATTGGTTAAGGAATGAAGATCAAAGAAATTTGAGAACGGCTGGAAATTATGGAGATGAGAGCAGGATCACTTAAAATGTGGAGAACTTTTTGAGAGTTTCACAGGGAGCATTAGGCCATGATTAATTGCAATAGAGGAAAAGGACACAGCACAACTAGAATGAGTAGCTTTGAGAAATAGTGAAGGTATCAGAAGATGAATTGAGCTGAAGGACATGGGCCAGTAGAAGTCTTGGAATAAATCATGGGATAATCAGTTTAAGTGACAAAAGGAGAAAATGAGAAGCTGACAAAAGGTAGTACAGATGTCAAAAACATGAGTTTGAGGAAGTGCAAAATCGCTAAGCAGCAATGACGTATGGACAAAAGCAATTTTATAGAAGCATGTATACCTAGGAGCAAGACAGACAACGCCTATACGAAAATTAAAGAGTACTTTGGACGTAAAAGAAGATGCTGCATGAATATCAAGGGCTCGTATGGCAAGCGTGTACTAAAAGAGAAGGGGAACTTCGGAGATATAAGAAATACATACAAGGGCTATAAAAGAACAATTAACTTCAAGACAGTTTTACAATATGAGAAGATTAAGTAGATGAAAGTAAGAAGAGCTTGATAAACAACTGAAAGATCCGATTTGAAACAAGGCCCCTGGACTAGACGACATTCCCTCAGAACTATTCAGTTCCTTGGGAGAGTCAGCCACGGCAAAAGTATTCCATCGGGAGTGTAAGCAACATGGTGAAATACCATGAGGCTTCTAGGAGGATGTAATAATTCCGATTCCAATGGAAGCAGGTGCTGGCCGTTATGGATATTACCGGACTACCGGTTTAGTAGGTCTTGGTGGCAAAATACTGACATCAATGGAAAAACTGTTAGATGATCAGTTTGAGTTCTGCAGAAATACAGGAACCGCAAAGAATTACCTATCCAAGAGGATAGGTTAAAGTAAGGCTAACCTACGTTTGATGGAAACATTTTGACAATGTTGACCTGAATACATTCTTTGAAAATCTCAAGCTGGCAGGAAAAAATACAGGAAGCGGAATGATGTCTACAGCTTGTACAGAGTTAAGAATGAGTCGACTGACATGAAAGAGAAGCAGTAGCTGAGATAGGTGTCAGATGTTATTCAATCTGTCTTAGCAGCAATGTACCGATTATTACACAGCCGGAACTGTAAAAATTACAAACAAAAAACTTTGTGTGCAGAAATCTGAATCGCATGAAATAAATTTTCGTGAATTGGGTATAACCTGATGAAGATAAAGATAAGAAATATAATTCCGTCCATGTTAATAACTGGAAGCAGAATGGGATATATACCGATAACAGCAAAAATTCTGTTGTAGATACGAAAAATGCACCATATACAATGATACATATTGTCACAATAAAAGAGCAAAATTTTATTCTATTTTTTGTGCTGTCTCCTTAAACTTGAAGACAGGGTGGATACCTGTCGGCATAAGGGAAAATTTCTTGTCGATAAATGACATAAACTTGCCATAGAATTACTTGGTTTCAAGGAAGGAAATGCGAAAAAGTTTTGCTTCGTGGGTTTTTCTTTCCACGCTATTAATACCGTTTATGCTTATATGGTTCAAGAGGTTAGTCAGGTATCTGCTGTATACCACTCTTTCATACTGCACTGATCAAATCTGGAGAACTGTCATGGTCTTTAGCAGACCAGAAGTGTGACAAATGTGTCATTTACGTTGTTGGTACAATCTACTGCGATAAACACCCCCCAACCCGTTTTTGAAACCATTTTACAATTCAATATATACTATAGTATGACCGGCTTGCAGCACGCAAACTACAATGCCCAAGACAGAGCTTCCAAGAGACTGGTCATCAAGGGGTATACATGAGGTTACACGGAAGAGATTCACGTTCACCTGATAATGAACTCAACAGAGTAACTTTACGTCCGCTTGCCGCTCTAGTGTCGCTGGGTAAAACGAAAGCATTCAGGAGTGTCGCAACAGTGTACGTATGTAACCAGGAAATGAGATAATTTAGAATAGCCTTATACTCTACCGAGGAATATTCCTGTATCTGTCTGTTAAAATAATATAACTTTTACAGTGAATGATACCGACATTCCTCCGGCCGAGTGTTCATACAAGGGGAAGACATTCCGAGAAGATCAGAGAATAGATGGAACTTACTCTGAGTGCAAGAAATGTGTCTGCCAAAAAGGATTTGACGGTAAGTGACTGCCTTCCATCATGCAGACTTCCATCTGCCTTCATACCGAACGACCTAATGTTGATTAATCATAAACAGCCAACAAATGAATTCAACAGTGTTGTGTACCGTCGATGTGACACGTTGATTGTGTTTCGAGCAATACTGCCTACGTATGTTTCCTTATTCACTGGTAGTCACAATTTCCCGGTAAACAGGTGCGTTTTTAATAAGTGTTACCTCCATACATGTTAATAATTAAATTTACTCTCACATGTGACGAGTATTTGCGCGTCATCTCTGCTTATATCATTTCATAAAACATTAATGTAACCAAGTAACATCGTGTACTTGTGAACAAGTAGGCTAGCTTGGAAAGTTCACATCCAAAACCGAAAAGCAAACAATTAATATTTGCTGTTAGTCATCACTCTTCAGAGATAAATGAGTTTTTTAAAGGGCGTTATATATTCAAAAGGACAATATTCAATTTTCAACATTTCTTTGCTGTTGGCACGTGACACATGCTAGGCACAGTTCACAGAAATCGTTAACCACTGTGTGACCGATTGTAGAGTCGTCTAGGCACAAACCCGGACGCGTGATATGGCGTGTGCTATCAAGGAGGCGTTGAAAATTGGATATTATCATTTTGAATGGATAACGCACTTTAAAAACATCCAGCATCTCTGAAGAAAGATGAGTTATAGTAAATATTAATTGTATGCTTTCCGTTTTGAATGTGAACATTTTAGGCTAGATTAAACTGTTATGAATATCAATTCAAATACACACACAGAGTTACTGTCTTGCAGCCCAATGGCTGAGAAACCATAGCAACTGAACAACTTGCATCAGTACTCCACGTTTATGTAAAAAATTTCATTCCTTTAGTCAATAATTAATGAGAATTGTTTACTCCAACGAATATCTTGCTCGTTACTCTATATGAAAATGGTGAAAAATAATGGTTGTTTTATACATACATTTTTATTGACCAATATGGATTCGGAATGTGACCTCTTGAAATATTTAAAATGCAGAACATTGTGCAACTCTTTTAAGCCAACATACTCGAAGCTATACTTCAGAGCAAGAATTGTGATAAGTTAAGTACAGGCAGGGTCTAAAAATATAGCGACTTGTATTTAATTGTTAATGGATTCTCAAAATTTAACCGAATTCTAGCTTTAGCGGTTATCTCTTTAATTTGAGTGTCTAATAAAGTAGAGAAGCGAAATGCAACTATGTGTTTAACAAATGAGGAGCGCCAATTCTTAAATTACAAGATATCCATCTTCCTTTCCGTCTTTCTTTTTAATCTATTCGCATCGTGATGTGATTAAGACCATCTGTTTACACACTAAACGTACAATGTGCATGCAGTCTTGGTGCATGCATCCAATCTACACAGAACATAATTTATACGTGTTCTGCTGGCGTCGTCAGCTCGGACCGCTCGAAATGGCTATAGCAGCGATAACAAATTCGACTTGCATTTTCAAAGACGAAAGTTCTGATCCCCATCTGTCCAATCAGTCACTTCTATAGAATTCCTAAATCACTTACGGTAAATAAAAGTCTGAAAAGGATAACGGCAGATTTCATTCCTGTCCATCTACAATGTGAGTTTAGACTTTGACTTTAACGATGCCTTCATTCATGGAAGGTTTAACGCTAACTGCCCTTTCACCGACACTGAAATTTTAATCCATAAAATTCCAGAAATAGTAAGGCAGGAATACACTAATTGTATTTACGAGGCCGTTCAATAAGCAACGTAACACGTTGGTCTCCGAAATTAAATTGGCTTTATTCAGGATTCCATTACACCAAATTGTTACCCACTCTTTAGGCTACAGAACGCTATTTTTTAACATAATCTCCGTTCAATTCGATGGCCTTACGTCATCATACTTGGAGGACCTGTACGCCAGTATGGTACCACTCTACTGGTCGACGTCAGAGACAACGTCTTGCCGCATAAGTAACCTCCACACCATCCATGTAATGCTTACCGCACATTGCATACTTCGTTGGGACAAATAGATGGAAGTCGGAAGGTGCGAGATTCGGGCTGTGAGGTGGTTGAGGAGGAACAGTCCAATGAAGTTTTGTGAGTTCCTCTCGACTGTGCGGACTAGCGTGAGGCTTTCTTGCTTTGTCACAGGAAAGCAGAAGTACGTTTGCATTTTTTAGGCGACGAACACGCTAAAGTAGCTTCTTAAAATTCTTGAGGGTAGTGCTATACACTTCAGGGTTCATCATTGAACCATGAGGGAGGACATCGAACAGAATAAACCCCCGAAGTCCCAGATGACCGCTGCCACGACTTTACCGGCTGAGGATGCAGCTTTGAACTTTCTCTACAGGGGAGAGGTCGTGTGCCTCCGCTCTGTGGATTGCTGTTTTGCTTAAAGTTCGACGTGATGAGCCCATGGTTCATCGCCTGTTACGATGTACGACAAAAAATTGTCACGATTGGTCTTGTAACGCGCAATCATTTCTTTCATTACTCTGTATCGTGTTCTGTTAGACGGAGATGAACCCAGCACATTTGACTACCTATCCTGGTGACAGATCCGTCGATCACCCCGAATGAGAGTGTCCGCACGTTCCAACATTGCAGGAGTCACAGCTGCGTGCCGCCGACCGGCACACAGGAAATCGGACAGGTTTCCACGATTTTGTTGCGATGTTGACACACACCTCGCCCAACGACTCACCGTGCCTTTTTTCACCACCTTTGTCTCTGTAGACGTTCTGCAGGCGCCTATGAATGCCTGCGATCATCTGGTCTTCCGCCACAAGTCAGTGACAGCTCTGTGCTTACGTCACTGACACCATTTTGAAGGCAACCGTAGAGCCGCCACCTAGCGGAACTTCAAAAAACTGTGCGGGCTCAAGCGGGAATACTTCAAAATATACCACAACAATTCCCGAATTTTTTTGACCTAAGCTGGCCGAGAAAAAATTTATTGCATTATTTATTGAACGACCCTCGTAAAAACAGTGATAAAAATGCCAAGCCTCCAAATATATAAACAGAATATTCTACTAGGTTCGTCTGAAAGGCACGGCGAATGTTCTCAGAAAATAAAGGAGATAAGAGTTACAAACAAAATATCTCTTCCGGCCTTCGAAGTAATCACCAGTAGCGACAACACACTACTGACGTTGGTTGTAAAGTTGTTGTAAACTTTAAGCAAACGCTGTCCAGAAACTATGCAGCACTAAATGACGTGCTTCTCATCGTCTTTCCCACCTGTCTCAGGTAGAAATTCACGGTCCCTTAACGTCTTGCTGTCGAAAAAGACGATCAACATCGTCTTAAGCTCGGATTTCCTCAGCCAATGTTTTTCTTCATGGTGGGGAATACGATGAACACCATGCCATCGACTGTCGCTTGATCTCCGGATCCTACTCGCAACAGGAAATCTCATCTCCTGCAACGATGCGGATATTCAACAGCGCGCGACCGCGCTGCTTCCAACGACAGCACTAGAAGCGTTCGCTAATATTTCGCTAATATTCTCCAACAGCTTTACAATCAATTTCCGATGTGTGTTGTAGCTAAAGGTGATTATTGTGAAGGCCAGTGAGCGTATTTTGTTTGTAACTCTAGCTTCCTTTATGAGACTATTCGCTGAACGTTCCAGACGTACCTTGTCGGGTGTTGTGTGTGTGTACGTGGAGGGTTGCTAGTCTTAGCAATATATTGCAGTCTTTACACTGACGGAAAAAATCGCAACAGCAAAAAGAAATTACTGTAGAACAATGAAATTTCGGGGATAAATTTGTCTAGGTAAAATGTTCAAGTGAATGACACTGTAACACGGCAGGCTAATGTAAGCGCGAGAGAAGCCGTTACAAATCTAAAGAGCTGGTACGTTAATAACCGGTGCAACTGGTAGAGTATTAAATGCAAGCATGCGAACGTCCATGCACGATGTTTTACAGGTGCCGAATGTCAGTTTGTGGGATGGATTCCTTGCTTCTTGACTTCATCAGGAAATACAGGAGCTTTTACCTGTAGTTTCGAACAAAACGCTACGGAGATGCTTCGGAAACTCAAATGGGAGTCCATAGTGGGAAGGTGACTTTCTTTCTGTTGAGAAAATTTTTGCGGATGAAGCTGCAGTCCGTTAATGTCCGATATGTGCTCGATTGGAGACAGGTGATCGAGCAGTCCAAGGCAACGTGTTGGCTTACAACAGTGGTATGTGGGCGCGCGTTATCCTGTTGGAAAATACCCCTGGGAATGCTGTTTATAAATGGCAGCACAACATTCGAATCACCAGACTGATTCACAAATTTGCAGTCAGGGTTCGTCATACGAAATCGCACCCAAGGTCTGGATTCAGTGCGTCTAGCACACGGGCAGGTTGGTTGCAGGCTCTCAGCAGGCCTCCTTCTAACCAAAACACGGCCATCACTGGCACCTAGGCAGATTCAGCTTCCACCGAAAAACACAAAGAACCCCCATTCTGCTCTCCAATGAGCCCTCGCTTGACACCAATGAAGTCGCAAAGTCTTGGGTCAATGGAATGTACGATACAGGGTGTCTAACTCGGAGATGTACTTGAAATATCCAATTTGAAATCGTTCGTTCTGTCACTGTGGTTCTAACTGCTGCTCAGATTGCTGCTGCGGACGTAACAGGATGCGCCAGAGCCACAATCCGAACACGACGGTCTTCCCTCTCGGTAGTGGCACGTAGTCGTCCGGAAACCGGTCTTCTTGCGGCCGTCATTCTCGTGATCACCGCTGACAGCTGTCATGTACAGTGGCAACATTCCCACCAAGTCTCTCTGCAGTATCGCAGAAGGAACATCCAGTTTTTCGTACCTCCATTGCACGACTACGTTCAAACTCAGTGAGATGTTCATAGTGGTGTCTTTGTCATCTTAAAGTCATTCTGGACTAACATCGACTCACCATACGCAATCTCTAAGATAATTAACGCTCAGGACCGTTACAGTTTGTATTTAAAGCCAACCTGACTTGAATTCTCATAGTGGCGCTGCTAGCGGCCTTCTTATGCGAATGGCCAGACGTTTGAATAGATACCATCTTTCAGGTGCAGAAACACGCCTACCAACTTTCGTTTACGTCGCAAAACTCCTTCTTGGAGCAGTGATTTTTTTTTCGACAGTGTGGATTAAAATTTAAGTATCGCTGAAAAGGAAGTTAGAGACGAACTCGAACCTCGCTTGGGGAAAGGACGGCGAATGAAGTCAGTCGTTTCTTCTTCAAACAAACTGTCCTGGAATTTTCCATAAGTTGTATACGGAATTCAAGGAAATTCCTGGTTGGTCAGATGGGGATTTGAACCGCGTCTTGCCAAATGCATGTCCAGCCTCTCACCGCTCCTGTAGCCATCCCGCCCTGTGCGCACTGATGAGCCCAATAGAACTCGTACTGGTTCGGTTCCAAAACGCACGCTCTCTGGACTTATTAATCTTATCAGGATCTCTCTTATATGGACTCCTGAGAATTTAGCTACACTTTTAATGAAGATTTAGAGTAGTTTAGACACTGTATTGATCAAATTAGGAGAAGTCTTAAAAAGGCTCTAACTTCTTCTTATTTACTTTGAGCTTCTGGTTTACTTCTGCTGTTCGGTTAAGACTGTTTATGCATAAGTTACAGCGACTGTCATTTTCTACTTTCATTTAGGTAGTGTCGTACGCACCTTCCACCTTACGCCACCTTGTCAATTATTTTGTAAAATTTGAGATTACCTTACTGCCCGTAATAAATAGAAGCTCTGTTTCATAACGTCCACCCAACGTTGGGATTAAATCACCACACACCTGTCCGTTTAATCCACGCCACATGCAGTCTATTGTGTCCTGAACTAATATGTCTTTTATAGTATCTGCTACATAGCGTCTATTGTCCCGAACTAATATGTCTTTTACAGTATCTGCTAGATAGCGCCTGTCTCTAAGATTGACTGAGATCGCAGGCACTGAACACAAGCACACTCCGGTCTTACGCAAAATAAATATATATAAGTGAGACATAAAAGAGATAAAATATCTACAAATATCATTTATCAAGAGCTGCTGTAACTCTGGGTTGCTGTTTGCTATAGAAGAAGCGCATGTAGGTAGATAGCGCAACCTCGTTATACATAAAACGTCTTCCAACAAACTAGTAAATTTTATGCATGTCGATTTATTATTGACAGCAATTTATAATTTTACAATTCAGGACGTCCTTGTTGGGTAGCTTTCATCATTAAACAGTGCAATCAACAATCAAGCAAATCATCTTTGCCTGTAATACGGAATATCACCACTGAAGACTGTGCAGTTACCTAGCTCGAAATGGCGCAGCTGTAAATAATTTCGACTTCAAGTCGCCTTTATCTGATGGTAGATGCCTCTACTGTTTCACGATAGTATCTTCAATAATATGAGTTCACAGCATCAGAAGAACGAAATTCTTCAATCCTTACCCCTTGTGTCTTTAAATATTGTTAGTTAAATTATAACCGGTAGATCAACGAAGTTTGTCACGTGGCGACTACGTAAAGCCGTGCCGTCGAAATTGGCCTTAAAAAAAGAATTCTAATGTGTGTGAAATCTTATGGGACATAACTGCTAAGGTCATCAGTCCCTAAGCTTACATACTACTTAACCTAAATTATCGTAAGGACAAACACACACACCCATGCCCGAGGGAAGACTCGAACCTCCGCCGGGATCAGCCGCACAGTCCATGACTGCAGCTCCCAAGACCGCTCGGCTAATCCCACGCGGCTGTCCTCAAAACCCCAAGCGTAAATTTAATTTGAGGTGTATCTGAAGGAGAACTGTTAAAAGGTAAACTGAAAACTGACCTGAAACTATGTAAAACACTTCACTAATATTTGTCTACAGTAGATTAATTGTATCGATGCCCTTCAATAATGTCGGTTGACAGTTGACAGTGTGATTGCAGAAATGTTCGTCCGGCAGCTTCCTACCTGAGACGACTGCATCAAGATCTCTGGCGCCGACGCTCTGTTGTCTCGCCGATCGCCTGTCCGTCAGAATACACGATAAATAAAAACTCACTAATCCTAACAGAATACGGGGCAAGGTTAAGCGAGTTAATTTAATAGCGAGAACGGAGGTTTCGAAAACAACAGTGGACAATTGCCGAACACCAACACCGACTTGCAGCCCATCTGTTTATTTTTCACTTCACCAAAAGTAATTGAGGAGCGCGGCCCTTCCACAGATTCCAATACAGTTTTGAGTGTACCAAACCAGACTATATTCAGCTCACTCCTCCAAACGAAGACAGTCCGTTTCGCCCGTAATATTCAGTTTATCCCGTAGTTGCAACATAATATAGCTCACCATCGCTCCTCAACTGTTCCTTCCTAGCATTATTCACAGATATCAATTTTTCTAAAGGGTCTAAGCTCCTAAAATTACAACAAAATTACATAAATACTTGGAATTAAGATTAGATAATAAGTAAAAACATTGATTATGCGTAATACATCACATTGGATTTGCATAAAAAAAATTATTACAGTTTAAAATAAGCAATGTTAACAGATAAATGGAAAAAAACACAAATGTTCTGCATAATTCCAAACGGTCAGTAGTAGTAGCGTGTTACAGTTCGGGGCCACGACGTTTTGTTGTACGCTGCGGTGTTGCTGTAAATCACTTGTGTCAAATAGCAGTATGGTTTCCTGAACTTAGAAGTATCTCGTCGGGTATTGACCATTTCTTGTGCGCTTAATTCGGTACGACATCTCGTTGTCCTCGGTATCCTCTGCCATTAGTTAGGCAGTTCTAATCCATTATTTCGAAGTTCAGTAAGCCGCCAGTAATGGTCGGTTGTATAGTGTAGCAGATATCTGGAAACTAGACAGTTTATAGCTATCCTCAAAAAGGGAAAACTAATTTCTGCATCTCGGATTCTACGAATAAACATATTTTTCAATGCTGAAGACTCAGCGGTGCTAGGCCTTCCTCCTGAAGTACATTGGAATGTTTTTACTAAAGTAAGCTTTCAGAACAGAGTACTCAAAACAGCATTTGTCTCCAAAGTTAAAGGACACACATGAATGTGCTGGTATTGCCAGTAAATATCTTTCAGTTTTCGATGAGTTTTCTAGCGTCATTAAATTCCTAACAAGCTGACGCTCTTTTGCAGGAACCTTGGATGGACCCTGGTGTAAGGAGGAGGTCTGTGAGTATTCCCTCTTTCACAGACCGTCTGAAATTGCAAAATGTGCTCCGATATTCCGTGAGGATGACAACTGTTGTGCTTACAGATTTCACTGCCGTAAGTATTGCAACTTACTTTGCCGTAATTTCCTCTACTAAAAAATTAACGATTAAGTTTCAAAAGCCACTTTATACACGTATGTAAGTGAAGTAGATTTTAATATCATTCAGTGATTCACAGAGTGACCGCTGAAAATGTTTCGGGATTGCTTTGATGCGAGAATTTTACTGTACCCAAGCTGAAGCTTTCGAGATCCGTTACTAAACTGCCGTGTTGGCTGTGAGGACGCAAGGCGTTTTGGAAGAAGTTGTACCGCAGTCTTGGAATGCCTAGCAACTGCAAATTCTGCTCAGACTCATGGGACATTCCCGTTGCTTTAACTGCGGTTCAGACGCTTTCACTAGACCAAATTACTTCGGTGTCCCAACCGGCAACGGACGCTCGACACTGGGCAACAGTTCTAAGTGAAACTCCCGACAGCACATACCCCCTCCCCCCCCCCCTCCCCTCCCCCCCCCCCCCCGCCCAGATTAAGTGGTAGGATTACCGAGCGGACAGTCCGTCAAAAACTGGACACAGATTAAGCATGAAAACAGGGAGAAGGTGTACTGACGTGTGAAAAAAAAGCAAAATAGAAAAAGCAAACCGTCCAATTTTAAAAAGTCAGTGTCGAGCAAAGTGTAGGAGCGAAGTGGTCGTGGTTCAGTGATCACGATACTGGACGACAAAACGGACGAGTCGTGTTCGGAACACTCGTGTGCTGATTATTTATTTCACAACATTATGAACTGTCCGTCCGTGCGTTCTTTTTCTGTAGTGTTGGCAGTTGTCATACTATAAATTGGTTGTAGAATGTACCGTAAGTCTAGTGGTACGAATACTGTAACGACGCAAGTAAATGGGAGAGCATGTGCGGTAGCACGTAGTATCTCACATAAATGAAAACAGCAAATAATCGGGTGTGCACTATGTTACAACAAAGAAATTGAAGAATGAAAACTTTCGAAACGGCGCACTTCAAAAACGTTAAAAACATATGTTTTGACAGAGCACAGAGAAACTGTGTGGCTGTGAAACTGTTGCGTTAATCTGGTGCAGGTTGTGTGACGAACTGTTATGTTTACATCATTTCCTTGGGAGTGATCACATTCACATTCGTACAAACACCTAAATCGATCAAGGAGGCATATTCCACTCACTTACCAGGCGCACAAATTAGGTGCATCGGTAAGAGATACCTGTCAAATGACACATGTACTGTCACTAATGCCGTGTATGACACACCAGACGTGTTTTCCGGTGGAGGATTCGGTTGAATTGTCGGCTTGTCATCAAAGATTTCTGGTTCTCATTCGAAAGCCACTTCCTTTCCGTTGCTAATAGAGTAGTTGTACAGAATCAGGTCCCTTCCTTACACCTTGCTGTTGCAAACGGACGTTGCACCACGATACAGACACAAATTTGAATACAGCGACAAAAAATAGTACTGGCACGAGGGAACTTCGACCACGGTTTGCCCGATTAGTGCCCCAATACAGTCACCCCTTTTATAAACCTCATTTTCTTCGTTATTGGTCGTTGCGTTGCATTTGTTCGAGGCGGACGTCACATGATACCCGTTCAAGTTCAAAATTCCTCCATTCACTCCGTTTTTATCAAAGATGGCAGCTAATGCTCTAACCGAACACACTGAGCTACCGTGCCAGCTACTACTCAACCACGACGTCACTGCTCTTCTACACTATTATGTATTGCACAGTGGACGGCCCTTGGACACTGTCTGTATTCTGCAATTTTTTTTTTTTTTTTTTGCACAGTTCAGTACACTTTCTTCCTGTTTTCATGCTTAATCCATGTTCAGGTTTTGAAGGTCTGTTCAGTGGCCCATCTTACCACTAAATCTGAGGGAGAACGAAGGGGAGGTTCCCTGGTGAGGAGTTCGTTTGTAATTCCGCAGCAACAACTGGCGTTAGCGATTTCGCTAAGAGCCGAAAACCCGGAAGTTCATAAATAGGAGAGTATGGCGGCAAAATCCCTGGTTCTTCTTCTGTTTGTTGGGTAAATAGTGGACTCAATCATCTCTGCAGTACTGTTTGCATTAAAGTAATACTACAGAACACGCTCATACCAGGGCAAACAGCAACGCTGAAGAAACCTGTCACCACGATCTTTCACCCTACTGCAGGGATGCCTCAAGGCTCTGTCCTGTCCTCCCTCCTTTGCAGCAAGTCACCTCAGACATTCAGAAATCATGCCGACAGCACCGCCTACCTAGCTACGCACCACACCTCCTAATTCTCCCACGCCTCCCTCCAACGCCACTTGTGTCTCCCGGTCGAGTAAGTGGGAAATGCAAGTCACTCCAAGGAAAAGCCAAGTTACTGTCTTTAGTCGCGCATCTCTGTGATTCTATCGTTCAGTTTTCCACCTCTCCCTCTACAACCAACCCAATTCTTTGCCTAACGTATAATTTAGAACTACATTCTGATATAAAACTCACATGGAATGCTTATCTCCTAGCAGTAGAACACAACGGCCGAAACCTGCTACAAGTTCTAACTACTTGGGACCCACATCATTCTATCATTATCCTCATCCAGCCCATACTAACAATTTCAACACTACCTGGGAGTCTGCCTCCCCTAAATTGTACAAATCCCTTCACACCATGGAATGATACTCCATCTTGTCTTCCAATTGCTCCAGACTTCCCCAACGCACATCCTACGCCAACTTCCACGACTTCTCATGTCGGAGCGCCTTCTCACCCACTACATAAATCGTAAAGCCCATTCTCAGCACTCAGTATTCTATCAACTAATCACCAATACAGGTACTCCGCAGCAGCACTAAATACATATACCAGCTCGCACGCACCTTCAGACATTACCCGTTCTCTCCCGCAGGAATTTCAACCAACTCTCAGTACCAGACCTAGTCACACCTCTGCACGTCACACCATCCTACCATTTTCATGAAAACGAACAGATGACACACCCTTACTGTGGGACGCATGCCGCGATATTTGCTACGCTAACAGGTGCCCACACGATTTTGTTTTACAGAAAAATCCTGGGAAAACACATTAGGTCATCAGACAGGGGAAAATGGGTTCCAGAAGATCTACTAGAGGCTGTGAGACTAGTCGAAGAGCAAGGTATAACTAAAAGGAAAGCAGCTCGAATGAAAAATATACCAGAACGAACATTAAGGAGGAGAATTGCTAAGCACAATTTAAAGAAAAAAAAAGATGTGGACTATTATCATACTTGGGTGAAGATGCACAAAGGAAATTAGTTGCACATGTAAAGAAATTGCAAACATATAGTTCTGCTTCCAGATCATCAGATATCAGGCAAATTGCTTTCGATTTATCTGATCATATGGGATTGAAAAATAAATTCAATCAAGAAAAGAAACGTGTAGGGGAAAATTCGCAATTCTCATTTTTACATAGAACGCAATGCAGGCTTAAGTGTCAGAAAAGCACAAGGGGTGTCTGTTGCCAGAGCGACTGGAGTGAACAGAGACGATGTCAGTTCTTACTTTGATCTATTACCAAAACCATTGTGAGAAAACGGGAGTTTGGATAAACCATGTAGTATCTAGCACGTAGACGAAACTCGTCTACAACCAAACAATTAGCGTGGGAAGATTGTGGCGGCAAAAGGAGGCAGGTATGTCCATGTTATTACTTCTGCTGAAAATGGAGAGACAATAACACTTATTGATTGCTCTAACGGCGAGGGAAATTTCGTACCACCTAACTGAATTTGCAAAGGGGTAAATAAAAAACAAGACGCTGAAGACAACATGCCCCCAGGATCAAATGTTGTTACGCGAAGAGGATCCGCTTATGTGAACACTGATATTCTGATGGATTTGTTCAAAAACAATTTTCTTCCTATACAGGCACCTGGCCCTGCTATACTTCTGCCAGATGGTCATGATGTCCCTCATATTAATTATGTCATCCTCTTTGGTCCAGCTGTTGGCAACAAAGTGTCGGTAGTTTGTTTCTCTAGTCATACTTTTTACAGCCACTAGGCGATCATTTTTCAAGCCGATAAAATTTTACTATAAAGAGACTTTTCATTCACGGATTGTATCTAAAGCAAGGAAAATCGGAAGAATTACAAGGCAGCAGTATGGAGAGTTGCTCTTGAGAGCATGGACTACTGCTGCAATTGTCCAGTTTGGTTTATCCGGATTCAGAGTTACTGGAATTACTACGCTTGATAGAGCAGTAATTGCGAACCATGTCAAGGTTTCAGACTTTAATAATACTGAGACTGAACTGCCAACTATTGAAGATGTCTCTAATCATTTGACTCCAGATCATCCATCAACATCAACGTCTGAAACAAACTTGTTCACAGGACACTCTTCCACTTGCAAACATTGCACAAATTTGGCTACTGTTCGATCAACTGCACACGGCAACTGCAGTGTAAATGACAGCCACTCCTCATGTAGAAACTCCATCAAAATTGCTGGAACAGATTTCACCTGTTCCTGCACTACCTCAGAGAAGTAAATCCAAAAGAAAACGGTCAGTAATGAACGTAAGATGCGACGAGTTTATAGCAACAGAAAGAAAAAAAAATCGCTGAAGAAAAGAAGACAGAGAAAGCTTGTGCACAGAAAAGTGTAGCAGCTAACAGAAGAAAAATCCCCAAAACCAGAGGAAGAAGAGGATGATAATATTTCCCTGCACAACAGTTCCTCTGATGAATTAAATTTTGAAAAAAGAAAAACGAATGAGTAGACTGTCTCGAATTTTATCAAGAAACGTCGTCTGACACTGATTGGATTCAACATGTAGGATTCTCTAGATGGCTTTATGTCTTTTGGAATCGGTCCCCTGTCCCACGCTTCTGCGGCATCTTGCTTTTTTAAACTGCTTTCCTTAAACTGACAAGCCGTTGTATATCATGACAATGTTCCTTTTGTTACAAAGGTTTTTCTAATACGATAATTTCTGTCACAATATACGCTGTTCAAACCATCAATCTTGCCGAAGTTTACTGCGATTGAAATGTATGTATATTGATAAAAATAAATTCGAAAAAAATATGCGGCATCTGTCTCGCGTTTACCTTACACTCAGCTGCTGTTCGGGGTACTGTAGCGTATGTAAAATGATTGTGACAAACATGTATCCAACCTTTTCCATAAGATACATACAAGAAAATATACTTACGATCTGGAACCTATGTCGTACGATGATAAAGTTTCGCAAAAAATAAAGCGTACACTTTTGTATTAAACATTTACTGAATTTTCCGTCGGTGCTTTACAGAATACTTACAAAAGCGACAAAATGTTTACGTAGGATACATAAGAGAAATATTAAAACAATTACATTAATAAAAAGGGGGGTAAGCAAAGAAAGTTTTCAAGTGGAGATACATATAAAAATGGTGAGAAATGAATTTTTTTTTTTTTTACTGAATGCAAAAATTCACTTTGTACGTCATATGGATGGTTCTCTGCTAGAAGACTATCAGCAAAGGTCCAATATTTCTTCTGGAAATTAAATCTGTGTAAGTCGCGCACACTATGTCTGTGTTTGTGACACTCAGTTGTCACCTGAAGATGGATTGAGAAGCCGAAAGCCGCTTGGTGATAAAACAAATATAATTTTGTAGAACATTAGTAAGTGTTTCCTCTTTAATATTCTTTTTCATTTAGTATGTAAAATGTAGAATATTTCAAGAATAATCAGCAGATGAATTAATTAAAATGCAGAGATCTCTAGGAAAGCTTTTTGGGTGCAACAACGGATTAAATTTATCATTGGATCTTCTTTCTTACAGCTTCAGCAGACGATAACGTGGTGAGAGGCTCAGAATCTACAACAGCGAATCAAGGTCAGTCAGTCTCTTTTTAAAATTTGCTATAATGGTTCGAGTTGCGCTTACATATTACTTCACGTTGCTGTCTTAGCGTAATACAATTGGTCTTCGCCAACAATCACTAACTGCCAAATTCAGTAGCCAACGTTGTAGATTTAAAACTCTCTTTGTTATGATACCAGTTGAAACGTCAAGCAACTGCTTAGTCATCTACGTTAGTAAGTGACTATCTCGGAACAACGATTCTGGTACCATTCAGAGGTTGCCTTTGTAACCGCCTCCATGGGAAACAAAAATTTGGTTTTCATATTACACGTAATTATTAACCGAAATTAAAAGTTTAGAATACCGACATGATCTAGTCATTAAGAGGTGTAATCTCACGTTGGAAGTTTAACACAGTAAGTCAAGTATTGCAGTTAGAAACTGTGCGTTTGTTTTCAGGCAGCGTAAATGACAGCGCACAATTACCGCGACTTTATTCATCCAGTTTCTGGACAATGAGAGTACTTAGCGACATTCAGTAAACTCTTCACATAATTTGAAACATTTAAGAAACTATTCCTCGCTGAAACCCTCCATAAAACGATAGAAAGGAAAAAAAACCTTATCGCCTACCACACTTTCGTTGTTAACGCAGTAAATCTTCATTGTCAGGCATGACGTTTTAACTGATTGCTTCCTTACAACCAAGTCCATTCGTAAGGTATTTCGCAGACAGTATCCACATATTCCATTGAATTTATCTGCGAAATTATACCATTATACTACACATAGTTCAGGAGATACAACACCAGAAACATTAAGATGCGCGAAAAAACTGACTTTTGCTTAAAATGGAGCGTAAATTTCCCGCACTGTATTCATTCAGTGGATCATAATCAGAGCACTTAGCGACTTCCTAGCAACTTTAAACATAATTTAAAACTTTCCTAATCTGTTTCTAAACATTTTCTCGCTTACATAATTAACATCAAATATTTAATATACTGAGTCATTTGTAAAATAATCAGAGGTTTGAACAGGGGTTCGATTCTGTAAACCAATCGAGGGTTTAGCGGTTAATTAGGTTCCACTAAGAATCCGTCCTCATGCTGAGATTTTCGGTTTTTATTTTCTCGCTCTGCCTGTCTCTAAGGACATTCTGAGCCTTCGTAAGAATATTAAAAGATAAATCGTTCCTCCATGGTCCGTACAAAAGGGTGTACAGTATTGTTCTAGAATCTGAGGCACTGAAAGATTTCTGAGCATTCCCTTTTTAGTGACATACACTGTTTAAACATGTACGCAAGATAACTGGGTAATGGATGCTGCCATCTGTTGAGGAGTACCTGACGTGAATGAGAGACGATGACGATCCCATCAAAGAGACGCTGTACAAGATGGGAAAAGTGGCCTCCTATATTAGCAACCGTACATCGTTAGCCTTAAGCGGCTTAGAGGACGTTGGCGCGAAACCTGTATCTGGATGTCTGGACGGGGGATTTTAAATGGCGCGTCCTCCGCGCGACGTGGCTCGGTTACAACTCCGTTATTACACAGTCAACACACGTAATTGATTCAGACGCGTTACTGATAGGTACTTGAGTGTTTCATAAAATTTCCGACGTGCAGCTGCATAAATTTCACTTCTTCTTCTAATATTTTGGCTGTATACTGTCCAGCCACCTTCACAGTGAACCGACGTGACCAACGCTGCAGCACTTGCTCCATCCTTTTAAACCCGCGGACCGCACCACTGCGCATGTGGCCACAGATACACAGGGCCTCAGAGACGTTGATTGGCGACAAAGAGGTGCAACAGATGTATGAAATTAGATCTATAGCTGCATGGTCAATCCACGTGGTGACATCGATGTTTCACTGCGAGCTGCACAGTTGCGTCATCTTTGTGAATTTACTACAGTAAGTGCCGGATTTCATGATTTATTTCAAGCTGAAGCCGCTGTCTCTATTAATTAAATTCGACGCCAACGGAATTAAAATTGCTTCTTTTACTACTGAGTCGCAGAATGCTGAAGTCGAGGCTAAAATTTCTACGCTATTGTACACCGTAGAGTGCCCAGTGTCAATACAATGCTCTACCACCGCCGATTTATTAGGTTGTAAGGGCCGGGTGAACCTGCGGTGCTCTGTGCATCTGTCATGGACTGTATGCGTCGTCAGTCTGATGTATGAACGGCCACACTCACAGGGGATCTTGTAAATCGCAAGCTTACGAAGCATCAAATCATGTTTAACGGAACCCAGGATCGCTTCTGTGTTCGGTGGAGAGTGAAAGCTACTTTCACTTGGGTTTGCTGAGGATCCGACCTATTTTTGACGATAGACTTCCGACGTATGTCACAAAAGCCATGGATGTAGAATTTCCCGTGACTCTGCAGTCCTTACGTCCGCTGTTGGTTTCATTCAGTGTGCCTTACGTATCTGCTGAGGAGAATATCTGTTGGCTTGAAAAACCCTTCTCAAGTGTAGAAGCTCGTCGTCCAGATTGCTCTCGTCAGCAATGACATGTGCTGTGTGTACCAGGGCTGGGCTCACTCTGAAGATGGCTGGATGGTACACAGCCGAAATATTACAAGAAGAAGTGAAATTTATGCGGCTGCACGCCCGAAATTTTGTGGAACAACCATTGCGCCTAGGAAATATGAAGATGCACATGAAGCAACTGAGTGTGTACTGAGGGCATGTAATCACGTCTGAATATTACGCGGTTACCTCTCGTGATGGCGTCATTATAGAAGTGCGTCAGGTTCTGAGTATTTACATGTAGTTGTTATTTACCCCCGCAGACGGAATATGGGGTCATCCTCTGACCAGACTAACCACTCTCCATTATATCTTCTCCAAAAACGTTTCCTAATGACACCATTCTGTATGCTATCTGAATTTTCTGGTACCATATTGATATCGTGTAGGTTATGGAAGAAGATGGCACTGTCGTGAGACAGGGAACTCGTACCGTGTTGGACTGAGGCTCAAATACCAGCCTAGCCATCAAGATGTAGGTGAACCGCGATTGCTCTGAATCTCTTTAGACAAATGCAGGGATGGTTCCAGTGAAAGGGCGTGGCCCATTTTCTTCCTCGTCCTTCCACAATCCGAGCATACACTCCGTCGCTAATAACCTCCTAATCAACGGGACGTTAAGAAAAAAAAATTTCTCCTTCCTTCGCTCCTATAATTTATTCTCAACGAATTTTCATGTTGTGTATCGTTGGCTAAAACGGTATGTAATGTAAAACAATTAGTGACACATGCAGTGGAGGGCTGTTATTTGTGGACACAGTAAAATGTCGGTCCTATTTGCTCGGAGAAAGCGTGTGAAAACATTTGTAGATTTAGAAACCTCAGAGAGCCTTCCTCTTCGGGAAAGACTTTCGTTCACCGCAGAAGTTATTTGTGCTAACAAAGGGTACCTTTGAGCTCGAACGCTCGGAATAGCACGAAACACTCGATCATAAGAAAACAATGATCTAGGTCATTTCCATGCACAAGTTGCATTCTAGCATGAGTGACAAATTAATAGAGAGACACAAAGTAATATGATAACAATATCGTAGGCGGAAATTATAAGTAATTCAGTGACGTCAGTGTATGATTACATTTTCAATCTACAGTGTCAAAAATACTGTGCTTAAAGTAATTACAATAGCGCAAAAGAGACATATCCAACACACCTGGTAGTGGTTATATTGGTCACCGTTGCGGGATTTTGACGAAGTGGATAAAACAAGTGGGAGAGAACATTGTTCACCCTTCAATTGCTTTCGAATTCAAGCAATCCAACATCAAAAGCCACACTAATTATATTTTTAAACTATGATATGGGTATGTCAATGTCATAACATGCCTTTCACCAAGCATAGTGAAACATAGGAGTATATTTTGGCGCAGAAAATTGATTGTAAATCACAGAGTGGAGTTGATGAAATAACAATCATGTTTTCATTTGTGGTTAGCTACATTGTAGTTTTACAAAATCAGCACTCAGTTTATACACATTGCCGAAAGAAGTAAATATCAAGGGGTTGACAATATTTTGTTGTTTTCGGTGGCAATATATTCAACATAACATTTTTGTTTGGAAAACTTGCATCTAGAAATGCGTGATCTGTATGGCGTGGTCGAAATCACACAGCAATAAGTTCTTTTAACTTGTTACATGTTCCGCAAGGACTGAAGTTAGGAAACGTTTCATGTGTTCATTATTCATTTTTACACTTTTGCTTGCCTCCCCATGAATGTTTCGTGGGCAGGTTGTTTCAAGTTTGTTTGAAATATATGGGCCGGAAGTCCATTGTACCTTTTGAAAACCGATTTAGAGCTTGTTTGCTAGTCTGCCTGTCAGTGTTAAAGCCATGTTAATTGTGTAACTGTGGGTAGAGCTATGTACAGACTGTAACACACTAACTGTAGTTTTCCGTCCTCTGTGAGACGATGTTGATGATGAAGACATTTCGTGATAGAATTGACTCTGGTCACTTTTCTCTACATTTTCTTTCTCCACACCCTATTCTGCGTCCACAAACTGTTGTGCATTGTAAGGTACACTATTCTCGTCTTCTATGCCCTTAGGCGTGACAAATGCAGCTATGTGTCTGGATGAAATGTCGTATACAGCCTTAACACTGTCGATAAAAGAAATCGAAGCTTTGAAAATATCTGAGTCATCAATTTTAGACAGTCCTAGTGACCACATTTGCAGATGCTGATAGTGAACTGCAGATCGATACGACCTCACACTATCAAACTGCGATGTTTCATGCTCTTCTATAGTTTATAATAGTGGAGGTCTGTTTCCTTCGAAACTAGCTGCTGCTCGCCTTTTGCTAGGCATGTAATTTAGGATTGATCCACTATTTGATTTACTTTTAATGCACTCATAGCGCCTGCTTTGTTTGCTACTGGAATTGAAGGCACGATTCTAATAGTCTTCATAAATGTTCTCTAGTACGCTATCATCTATATTTTGTAATAGAATAGGCCTCGACTATTTGGGTGGAGACAGTTCGTACTCACTTCGACTGGACTGTTCCTTTCGCTACGGAGATGTACGTCGTGTACTGTTTGAACAGCTCCCTTCAGGTTGAGATTCTTCCTGTTCTTCGAAATCAGTATATCTATTCAGCGTAACGTGATTTATTTCTGTGGCGTCCCCATTATAATACCTGATTTATTACGTTATATAATATCCCGATTTCAATTCCACATTCACCACGGCCAAAGTTTTTCCGTAAAATTTGGACCGCATTCTTAGGATTAATTCTCTTCATGATACCCCCGGACAAAGTTTGCACAGTAATCCGCACACTCCTGTTGTTTTTATGACTGAGTGTTTACATAAGCACGGTTTTGTGGGATTCCGAGCGTACTATGCTAAAGGTGTCCCTTGTAACTATTGCATAGATGCTGGATTAGGAATGTTATTCACATTAGATGGATTTATAGCAAATGGATAATAATTAGAGGCTGTACAGTGGTGCCTTTTACATGTTGCTTTCGATACTGAACGTCCCTTGGGCACTTTTTACCTCTATTAGTGTATGGTAGGCTGTCGCAGAAACTGTCCTAGACGATTTCACTGATTCTTACCTCTTGGTATGAAATCATACGTTTAAATTTTACTGTATTCACTGACGAATCAGTTTGAGTTTTGCAGTTTCTGCACGAGCAGACGCACTAGATAGAAGCGATTTATTTCATATCTTTGCGACCAACACACAAGAAAGTCACTAATTTACAGAAACAACTGAATATCAGTCGCACCTCCATCACCAGTGTAGACACGTTCATCGCCCATTATGCGTTGGTATTAAGTATTTTGTGTTCTTGATGATGTCTGAAGTGCTGTCTTTGTTTGTGCATGCGTGCGTGTCTTTGTGTGTGTGTGTGTGTGTGTGTGTGTGTGTGCGACTGGAACAACTATGCACGTATGAATGGTAAACAATAATACACTCTCCTCTCCGTTACATTGCAGGTGGCCAGTGCTCTTTCGGAGAGCACGAACTGAACGTCGGCGACGAGCTACTTGTTGGCACTGACGGCTGCGTCAAATGCAGATGCGACGTTCCTCCATTCATAACTTGCACGCAGCGTCCTGAATGCGGCGGTTTCTTCCTTTGATACCTTGTACGCAGTTACCAGATCCTGAATGGGACGCAGAAGGTTTTAGTGTTTAGTTTTTAGGCGTGTGTAAACGAAATTATGAATTACACGTCATATTTCGAAGAAAAATGTTAAACAATGAAATGTAATTACTGTGACAAGAAAAGTGAACTAATAAATCGTAAATGAAGTACTATATTTCCCTGTCTCAATACCACAGTGACAAAGTCATGCAAGACTATACAGGTTTAGTAAATTAACTATAATTTATAGTTCTTCGAAATGGCTATGTATGTAATCAGATAAATCAGGAGCACGTCTTCTAGCGACCGTATATTCTGCATTGACTAACTGAACTAATTTTGTACAGGCTGTGAGTGTATGCTTTCCCGGCGTATACAGCTGGCGAAGAGTTCTCGGGCTTCCAGCCGGGTGGCGGTGTCTTCAAACAGCGACGTTTCGACGAGTGACATATTCATCATCTTCTGGCGAAGTGCCGAGACTTTGCGGATGCCGGTCCCTTTATACCTGCGGTGTGCCCCCCACCCCCTGGCCGCGGGAGGCTGGGTCCAGAGGAGCCGGCGGGCGAGGTGGAGGGGGAAGCGGGTGCGCCGTTCGTGTCTCCGTCAGAGCATTCTGATTGCGTCTCGTGAGCTGGACGGTTCTTGTTGCGTTCCTGGCGTATTGCAGCTAATGCTGGATTCCAGGCCGCGCTCAGTTGATAGCCTTCGTCCCTGTTCACAAGGTTCTCGTGGACCCGTATTTCTATTGATTCTTTAATGACGCTATCCCAATAGCTCCCGGCTCGGCATAGCACCCTGGTGTTTTCGAAGTCAAAGGTGTGGTTTTCTTTGATGCTATGTTCAGCTATAGCAGATTTCTCTACCTGTCCAAGTCGAACATGCCTGATGTGTTCCTCGCACCTTTTTGAGATGCAGCGCTGCGTTTGACCAATGTACTGCACACCACATTCGCAGGCAATGTTGTATATACCAGGTGTGTTTAGTTTGAGTGGGTCTTTAGCTGAGCCCAGCAGCTCTTTCGTCTTCGGCAGTGGTCGCAAGACGGTATTTATGTTAGATTTTCTTAATAGCCTCCCGATTTTGGCTGATGTGGGCCCCAAATATGGAAGAAAGGCGAGTCTCTTATTAACTTCCTCTTCCTCTTCCTGAACTTTGTCAGCCTGTCTCCTCTTGAAGGCTATCCATTGTGGTGATTACTTGGAATGCGCACATTGTTCTCTGACGTGGTTTACCTTTCCTTCCTCCAAAATATGCATCAGATGCAGCGTGAGAACGTGGACAATTGTGGTTGGTGCTAGTGGAGTTTGGTGTTACATTGGTGGTATTGTGGACCAGGCTGGCAACAACTTGAAGTCCAACCCAGAGCTGTCACTTAGTCTACTGCGTGTAGCCATTTGCAGGGATATTAAGCGGAACGATCACAGGCGCTGAACTGTAGGTAAAGCAGGCGGCAGACCTCCATTCTCCATAAGGATACTGGGAGATTCTGTCTTTTGCGTACTGACTGCAAAGCTCTTGTACGTACCACCATAAAATTTCTAAGTTTGTGGGACCTGAATCAAATGGGGGTAACGGGGGTTATAATGGATGTCGACAAAGAGTGATGGCATGAACCGTCAGATTTGCTTGACTCATTGATGAATGTCCCAGAAATGCTAAAAATCGTGGATCGGCAGACTCTTGAAGATAGCCACTTGAAGATAGGCACCAGTTGTCCTACGAAGGTCTACTTACAAAGTGTGAAGATCCAGCATCCGCGACATTGCAAGTAAAATGAAAACATCTAAAAGCGCTCAAAACTCGCATTTTCGAGCGACAGTATACTTGAAGGGAGATTTTCACGATGTGATATTCTGCTGACTCAGTAAGAGAAAACGCTGCCTGCCTCATTATGAAATGTGATTTCATTCCGTCTTCAGACAGTGGAAAACGCAATATTCTTCTGTCGTATATGGAAGACCTGATGGAACACAGTCACAGCCGTGTACTCACAAAGGGACCGTGCCTACTCGTCATCACCGATTTCGTCCAGGGTCGACCACAAATGGAAGTGACAGAAAAGGATATGTATTCGCAGCTATGAATATGAACCACCTCCGGCAGTGTATTCGAATGACGAAAACGAAAATTTCTGCCGGACCAGGACTCTAATCGGGATATCCACGCTTTACCTGGGCGGTCGCCGTAACCGTTTCCTCTTATCTTTTTTTCTTTGCAAAAGAGGAGTGGGACTCTATCCAGTGACCCAAACATTACGAACAATTTTTAAGGCATTGGGTCGCTGGGCAGAGTGAGCAGGGGTCGTCTATCGAGGCTTGGCCGCGGTTTCCCCATCGCAGCTATGTGAAAAAGGAGAGGGGCGAGGGTTCGGCCTAAGACGAATAGTCTAAACGCTGTCCAGAAGGAGGATTTTATTTTATATTTATTCATTGATTTATTTATTTTATTTTTGCCTCTATATATACGACGTCACATTATGGCATGAAGAAAGAAAGGAAAAGGGAGGTCCGACTTCCGATAGGAAGAAAAGAAACACCCACTCCGCTAGTAATTGCAGCTATAGTCATCGCGACCGCTTCGACTATCCGAGTACGAACGACAGCCAGAGGCAGACTTCCGTATGTCGTCAGCCACGTGTCACAACCTGCACTCGTACGTTCCGTATATTCCCGTGCAGTAAGGACGTTTTTATTGAGGATCAAGGACCTGCTACTGGCAAATGAGTGCGAAATAAAAGCGCTGTCTTAGTGAGAAGTACGATGCATGCATGATTGCATGTCCGAAGAAACATTTCATCGTACTTCGTACTAACACAGGCGCTGATATTTCGCATTGGAAAGTGACAGAAGTGGGAGCTGCAGATGGGAAAGAATTTAGAAAAATTTACATTTCTCGCGCAACTGACGCGAGGTATGAGCTTTTTCTGGTAGCATAGTTCATAGGCAGCGGTTGGCGCAGCGGAAAGAATGTGGAAATGTAATGCGAAGGTCGTGGGTGGGTTAGAGTCCCTACGCCCAAAGTGTCTCTTTTTAATATTTACGTTACGTACACTGCCAATAAATCTAAACAATGACCACTATAGTATTGGAACAAGGCCGATACCATTCCAATGTCAGTACCATTCCAAAGTACCGTTATCCATGATGGCGGTCATGACGTCAGAGATCCCCCCCCCCCGCCTACATATACGCGCCAGGCATAGCCTTTCGTAAATGTTTTCATAACACCGCCACTATTCCAAAGCACCGTTATTCAACAACAACAAGGTCGCACCCAGTGTATCCACCACGTGGTGCGTGTCAAGTTCCTATTACCGTGGCGCGGTGCGAGAGAGAGAGATAGCGTCATCTCTCTGTCACACCCCCGCGCCTACATACACGTGCTAGGCAGGACCTATATAAATCAGTGCACGGTCCACCTCACTCTCACACTGCTCGTATACTTCGTTCGTCTGGTACTTGTCACGTCTTCGTAATTAAACGTGCAGAAATGAAGCGTTCACGATCCGCCAGTGGCAGCAGCAGCAGCAGCAGCAGCAGCAAACGTGCTTATGTGGACAAAGTTCCCTCGTGGTTCTCGTCAGCTGTCCCGCTGTCGTCAGCTGGCCAGTCACCGCCACAAAGTGTAAATGCACTCACTAAGGATACGATATTTTATACATGATTACTTGTTGCGTAAACCACTTCCCCTTACGTCATCACGTACAATATATTAGAATTATTTTGAAATAGACATTTCTTAAACAAAATTTTCAAAACAAAATTATAAAAACAAGCATGATGGTCTTTTCCTGTGGATAAAATAAACATTTATTAATTTAGTCATCCCATCACCATATGGTCTCTAACTACTAATTTCTCTACTACCACTTTCTACAGTTGACGTCAACATGCTACTACTACATACCGTGACCTTTTATAGTAAACTCCTTTCCCTGGCGTCGCTCAGTTGCTGCTATTATCTGTGAACAATTAAAAACATTTGTTGCACGTTATTGTAGGTTACTGTAATTCCGAATTTCTCCGATACCCCTTTGATGTTGTGCTTGTTTGACTGGTTATGGCATTGGTCTTCCGCTCCTAGCCTGCTTCTGTCTCTAATGGTAGGCTCGATTCAACGTCATGCTTATCTGTTGAACAAAACAAGATTTAGGTTTGCACGTTACAGCAAGTAAAAATCCGTGATAGTGGTCAAGGTTCATGGCTGGACTTCGGAGCATCTATATTTTGTGGCGAACTTCATTATCTTCCTCTACCCTGAATGGCGTGTTGTTTTAGCGTCTCTGCTTAACTCAGATAGTTAAGCCCAGACTCGGCTAGCGTCGCTAATACGTCTCTACAACACTCCTATGGCGCAAATCATCAATAAGATCAGTCGATCACGCTATTTCGTGCGACCAGCCAACAGATTTACGTCTTTCTATGACGGCTCAAAACTCGTCTTTTCACACAACATCCTCATCGCTCCCATTACGAAGTATCCATGTTTGGTGCGTCCCTATCGCCTAATTGCGATTGACTGGCCACCGGAAAATCGTTTTGATCACCGTACTCACACTAGCAACACAATTGAGAAAACAGGTGTGTATCGAACACTACTGCGTCGGACAGACCACCTCATAATTATCACCCGAAACACCCACTTTTGCCATACGCTAATAACGCAACGGGTGGGTCCTGAACACTACCGCGTCGGACATCACACCCTGCACTCGTCTCAAGAAACACAACACATTCGGTGGGACGTAATGTCCACCTACCACATCACAACACGCTCAAAACACCCCAAATCCATCCACCACAGATCCAGATTTTGTCCTAAAAGTTCTCCTGTCCAATAGCCATGCCATAAAATTTTGTATAGGAAGTTATCTACATAATACAACCCCTTCTATAATTAATCTCTCTAAATATCGTTTATGTCATAGCTGAAACAAGTTTTCTATACTAAGCGACCCAGTGGTCCCCATACAACAAAATTTAATATCAAACACATAATATACCCGCAATCCATACCAAAATAAGACAAGCACATAAAAATAGCAAAATAAATACACACAACACAAAACAAATAATCACAAAACACAAATAAAACACTGCCTATACTAATACAAATAAACATCGCGAACAAATCACAAAAATCTAATCTAATTATAGACTACTTTGTTCCCGGACACGTTCTTCCGCTGCCGAGTGTGCCGCCCTAGTCATTCTTGTCTGATTTGCGCAGTTTGCGTACGGCCAGGGTTCGCCGGACGTATTTCGATTATTTGTACAGTTTCTGGATTGCGGTCTTCGCTCGCTCTCCACTTCTGCACTGGTTGATCCCTTCCATTTTGATTGGCTGGGTTCCAGTTATTATTACCCTGGTTCCACCTACGTTCCTGTGGCGGAAAATTTTGTCGTCTATTATCGCGCCACTGTGGGTTGTTTCCCCTATTGTTACCGTTACCGGCATAGTTATTCCTCATCTGGTTTCTGTTTCTCTCTATATTCGCGTCTTGGCCTTCCTCATGCGGTTCCCTTTGCTTCTTCTTCTCACGGACCTGCTGCTCGTTATAGGCAAATTCCAGTTCCCTAAGAACGCCCTTAAATCCTTCTACGTCATTTCCGCATCCGCCAGCTAGCGTCTGCTGATATGTAAGTGGCAACTTCATATAGCATACGCGTATAATCTCCCCAGGGCTGCACGATTCGTCGAGATACTGATTCTTTCAGCACTGTAATTTTTCCTCCTATCTATGTAATTATGTAGTTATGTAGTTCTCAATTCGTTCGAGCAATCAATCATTCATAATAGGAAACACAATCATAACTCAGTCACTCAAAAGATTCAGAAATGTTACTTGTTAGAATGAAATCAGGCGATGATTCTTCTTCTCTGTAGGCTCGTGCTTTGCGGCAGTCTGCTAATCTGTACAAATAAAATGCCTCGTAATTTTGGGAGCGTTCTATAATCAGTTGGGAAACCTCAGATCAAGCGGATATTTGGCTTTGATGAAGTTTAGCCTTCCGAAGAAGTAATGGCGCTCTTGGATTATTAAATGCAGGTTCGTATCCAGTCTTTCGGAAGTTCTCTTCTGATTAACAACTACGCAATATATCGATGAATATCATTAATTCTCAAATGTCAAATACACACCTTTTTGTGTGAAGGAGCAATATATATATTTCCTTTTATTCGTACAATTTCGTATCAGTTATCTTTTGTCATAAATCCCAATATTCAGATTACAATTCTTCAAAGAATGCTCAGGCTAATCGGCACGAAGATAATCTCGGAAGCTTTTTTTCTAACAACCACCAGAGAGAGTACCACAGAGAATAATTATGCGCTCATGGCATAGCTATTGTATGAAACTTCTTTCCGCATGGATTCTGCGAGTATGGAGATAGAAAATTAGCAAACGTCATTCAAGGGTAGAATAGTATCAGAATAATTCATCGAATATAGAGAGATATTACAGCATGTTCTCAAAACATTTCTCAGCACTTCGGAAACCTGAGCTCTCGAAGTCGCGTGTCATAAGAATGTCCTGTTTAATTCTGATTTGGGTCTCCTTTGACCAATATCTGCTCATAAATGCGTCGTGACACTCTTGGTACGTTCTGCAACCTTTAGCAACACTACGCATACTTTCCGCTGATGCACCTTCCAAGTGCCCACACACAAAGTCAAGTTTGTACATTAACGGCCACTGTGGTGGCAACGTTAGATCAAACTGTCCAATGAACGATTTTGGATGTAACGTATTATTATCACCCTTATAGTTCTGGAACTTGCGTAGCGACAGAAAGTGTTTATAATCAAACTGCCTAGTTTCATCTTTCTGCGGTGGCGTTTCGATGTTTTCATAAACTACCTCCGTGTGCGCCTCCTGGATATCCTGTGGCTCTTGCAAGTGCGAGGTGGATCGCCTCAGCGGGTAGCAATTGCTTGCGCCAGTTGTTCTGGTACTGAACTCCGCCTCCGGCAAATCACTTATCACACGCGGTACCTCCATACGTGTGAGTCGCGGTTCATAGCTGCCCTGACGTTCTAACGGTCTGGTTTCCAGCATTTGTGCTTCATTATCACGTCGGTTCACAGCTCCTGTGACAGATACTGTGTCCCGTTGCCGTACTTCCGAGGTTACCTCTTCCGTGGATACCGTCTGAATATCGGCTCCAGTTTGCCCTGTATTTGTAGAAGTTCTGTCGACTGACAGTGCCTCTACCCTGCTCTCGATTTGTCGTTTAAATTCGGCAAATTCTGCCATCAGTGGTGCCTCTCCGGCTTCCTCCTTCCTGCTCGACACGGTTTCTTCAATCTTTTTCACTCGTGTCTGCAGCTTATTTATAACAGTTTTGCCGACCTTAGTCGTGTTCTCTGTGACCTCCTTCGTTTCTCTCGCTATTCTCTTGGCTCTCCGCGCAATTGATTTCGCCTCATTGGCGGTTCTTTTCGCTTCGGCTATATCTCGCTCTAACTTATCGCGCAACGCCTTTACTTCATCCTTCACACCGCATATTACACGCTTTATGATGGCAAGCTGCGCCCGGATTTCCTTTCTACACTCCTATATGCTGCTCTGTGTTTCTTCACTGATTCTTTCCAGACTAGCTTGCCTCTCCTTTCTACACTTTTCAATTATTTCCTGCATCACTTTCGTACTAGCGTCTATCTTCTGCATCATACGCTCCAAGAATCCAGCGATACCTGAACCGTCAACCGCCAAGCCTCCCCTTTCCACATGATAACTACTGTCATGACTTGCAGGTGATCCCCTGCTCATTCTTTCGTCTCCTGTCGAGTAAAGTCCAAACCCTAATCGGTACGACTATTCCGTTCCGATCCTCCTGTACGTAACCCATACATGCTTCTCGTGGGCGGCGTTTGCCCCCGCGGTGACACACTGCCAAACTCGCGCGTGAGTATCACCAGTTCAATGGGCCTGATTGCACCTTCTGGACTCGCCAATGGCCCACCAATCCCTGCATCATGCTCCATGTTGTCCGGTGACGCCATGCGCTCTGTTCGTTCCCGAAATTAGCTGTTTTCTCTTTCGAATTCCGCTGCCGCTAATTCGTGTAAGCTGTCGCTGCTTCCTCTCTTGATTGCCATTCTGTCAACCCCTGTTGCGCCCTGAACTGTCTCTATTAAGCGCGCCTGAGCCCACGTAATCAGCTATGTTTCCTTACCCACTAACGTTATACACTAACAAAAGTTTACACACAAAATACGCATTATAATCATTGACTTCCAATATCTCTACAAACAGGTTACCCAACAAATCTTCCCGATCTCTACGGATCCTATTCCTAACCAATTACTCTCATTATTTCCCTAAGCCAAAATATTTATTCAATCTGTGACAAAACACAGAACACGAAACAACACAGTAATCCCAACAACAACAAATTAACGACGCGCCAACAATACATAGAAACAATGAAACAAATACACAGCATAAATACACAAACACAAATATAAAGAATTTACCGCTCACAAATAACCGCCGCCGTGATTACTGATCAGAAGATTACAGCTGTCTACACATCCTAGGCAGGGTCTGCCACGTGGAAGGGGTTTCTTTCAATAAAATGCTGATTAGGGACCCTAGGCAGGTCAGCCAAATGTCGGGGGCTTTAACATGAATGCTTTTACTTGTTCACTTTGCCTACTGGATCGGGTCGCTGGCTCTGGCTGAAGGCCTGTTATGAGACCCAACCTGTTAATTAAAACTGCCCCTTTACTAATTTTGGTTAATATTTAATAATTAAATAGTGTTCAGGGAACTGATCACTACTAAACAAACAAGGATAGCATTGAACACATTTATTTAACGATAATCTTCCTAACATCAAAGTGAGCAAAAACACCTTTATAACTGATAAAATGAAGCTAGTAATGACAATGGCCCTTAAATTCCAGAACTAACACTTAAGGTCGGATAACACATCTGTACTTGTTATTTTCTACTCTCTCACCTTGTCAGACGGCATAAAATACTTCAGACAAACCTACTTCTATTTTCAGTAAGAGCGTGGCTGGAAAACTGAGCTCTGGTAATCACAGGCATGCGTAATATCGGAATAAAGGCCGAAGCTGAGCATCACGTTACCAAATGCAGCGTCGTGGACAGGTCAGCAAGCTGCCGATGGCGTCTGCGTCGTCGAGGAGCCTCAATTGGAACAAAATGAATTTATTTTCGCGAACAGGCCTCTTGTTCGTAAACTCCTATTCAAAAGCTAATTCTGCTTTCTTTCCAATCGTCTCGCACTCGTTAAGACGGGACTCACCAGCCCAAAGGCGGAATCCAGTAACGTCTTTAATAAAGCATGGCTCAATGAAATCGCTCTGCTCCTGTCTGCTTCCTGTGAGACAGTAGTTCCAACCGTAATTAGCGGAATCAGCCTGTCTCTAACAGTAAAACATGGCAGTACCCCTAACTGAATACTAGTTTCAGTTGCAGCTGGAAGACTTATTCAAAGTTCTGCACAGCACACTGAAAAGAATTTACTCTCCTACAGCAGAGCCGAAAGCACGACGTCCGCTCGCTACAGGAGCTAAGACGCTTCTCTCGATAACAGCTCCAAAAGCTTCCTTCTGCAAAAATCAGCACCCCTACGCTATTTTTCGAGCTGGCCAATCCCGTGGCTCTAGACCAGCACAGCCGGCCGAAGTGGCCGTGCGGTTAAAGGCGCTGCAGTCTGGAACCGCAAGACCGCTACGGTCGCAGGTTCGAATCCTGCCTCGGGGCCCGCATCTCGTGGTCGTGCGGTAGCGTTCTCGCCTCCCACGCCCGGGTTCCCGGGTTCGATTCCCGGCGGAGTCAGGGATTTTCTCTGCCTCGTGATGGCTGGGTGTTGTGTGATGTCCTTAGGTTAGTTAGGTTTAAGTAGTTCTAAGTTCTAGGGGACTGATGACCATAGATGTTAAGTCCCATAGTGCTCAGAGCCATTTGAACCATTTGAACCTGCCTCGGGCATGGATGTTTGTGGTGTCCTTAGGTTAGTTAGGTTTAACTAGTTCTAAGTTCTAGGGGACTAATGACCTCAGCAGTTGAGTCCCATAGTGCTCAGAGCCATTTGAACCATTTAGACTAGCACAGTTTGCTCCCACTATTATTTCCTGGCTTCTTCCAGCCAATTAAAACATTCTGCTCCTTACTGCGCCTAGAATGTTCTCGAACAAACTGAAACTCCGTTCAAAATTGAACCCACCAATCGTGTCTCTCTGTTCGTCCTCGCGCGGGAAAAGATCATTGCACAAGCTTAACCGCGTTTCTTAGAAAGCCCCAGAAAACGTTAAGATTCGTGGGAAGGCTCCCTTAGGCGCCAGCTCATCTCGACATAGTGGCATCGGCGTGACGTCCAGCGCCAGCGAGGCGCCGTCCCTCGAAGCCCTGCCCGTGTTGTCCGTGCAATGGGTGCCTACCTGCTCCGGCGGCGCGCCTCCCCCAGTGGGACGCTTTCGCATGCCGACTCGTAATGGTCGGTTGTAAACATCCGCACCCCTCTGCCCTGCATTTGAGCGGTGCCGCTCGTCCGCTCCAACCAAACTCCGTGAAAATATTACCCGAACCACGACTTCATGCAATATGCGAATTTCTTGAAGTTAATACGCATCTTATGCCGTCTGATACTCCCTATATTAGTTACAATAGGCTGATTGCCTGATAAATAACATTATAACGGGTATCTAACTCGTCTTTGCAACAATTATTATATTACAGTAAGGTGCAAAATACTGCTACCTCACAATACCACAGTGCCCTGTGTGGCTAGCCGCTACGATTTCCCCCCCATCCCCCCCATTGTCTATCGTGGATTCTTATTGGCGCATGTTACTACCCAACAAATTAAATTATACGTTATTACCTTGACAAGGGCACCTGTACGAAAAGAGAGGTACAAGTGAACGCTGACGGCACTTCGCTGAAGTGATTACCAAATTTGCAAACGTGAAATGCAGGAAGAGAGAGGCTTAGGCACCGCGACGACAATGGAATGCTTCCAGGCCCGGGGGAAGACTGCAGAGGTAAGCACCCAGTTGAAGAAGGCCGCCAGGTGGACGACCGCCGACCAGGGCAGATGCTTCAGGATCCTGCCCGTGATTTCATCCATGCCAGGAGCGTTAGATGTCGGAAGTTGCCAGATGTCTTCGTGGACTTCCTCTGGGGTGATGCAGGGGACATGGCCTTCATCTTCGGCATCGTCGGTTCGAAGGAGGGCAGCGACGTCTCTATGGATGCTGTCAACACGCTGGGGGGGCCACTCGATCCTGCAGGGGGCGAAAATTCTGCTCAAACACGTCCGCGATCATGTTGGCTTTGTCCGCTGGGCTGTACGCCGTCCTGCCATCGACGGAGAGGGGCGGCATCCTGGAGCGCCGGTTCGTCAATTGACGGAGGGACTGCCAGCCTAAAGGATCCGGCGTGAATTACCGAAGTTTGCTCGCCCAGAGCAGGTTGCGGTGGTCAGCAATTCCTGCTTTAATATCGCGACGTAACTGGTTGATCCTCCTCTTCAAGCCAACATCACGAGTGATCCGTCATTCCCGATTTAACCTGTTTCTAGTGCGGATCATATCGAGGATATGTCGCGGCAGATCAGGCGTCCGAAGAGCGGGAGGCCTCGGCGGTGGGGTGGAGACATGCAGCGCGTCACTGATGGCATCCGTAAGGCGGTCAATTGTGTCTTCAACGACATCCTCGTCGTCGGCCATGACGGAGACGGCGTAGTCCACATGGTCGCGGAATCGATTCCAGTTACTTCTGCGAAGTTGAGGCGTCCTGGGGTATGTGCCGGGACGTCCCGCAGACGAAATAACACTGGCAGTGTTTAGCTCGTGAATCAGTTCGGCGTCGAGGAATTGCGGGAGGCCCTTAGTGATGGCTATATCAATCACATCCGGTCTGCCAGACGACGGGTAGACGTAGGCTCCTCGGGTCTGCGGGCATAGGCATTGACTTCTTCGAGAGCCTGGAGGAGTCGGCGGCCGCTATTGTTGGTGTTCAGCGAATTCCAGGCAGCAAGCTTTGAATTCAGATCCCCGGCAATGAAGAGCTTCTCAAGATGGCGGAGGAGAGCCCGAGCATCTTCCACGTCCAAGACACGGAGCGGACTGCGGTACACCGAGATAAATGTGATGGGCCCTGTATGGGTGTCGACAAGGATCGCCGTCGCTTCGATGAACTGCGTGGAGGGCGGCCGGACAACATAGTGCTTGATGGAACGTTTGACGAAGATACCGGTGCCTCCGCCCCAAGTCGGTCTGTCCGTTCGATAGCAGCAATAATTAGGAATATTGCTCCGTATGTCTGGTTTAAGAAACGTTTCATTGACCATGCAGATGTCAATATTATGGTCAGTCAGGAAGTGCTGAAGATCTCGCAGGTCGTGTGCCAGATTGTACGCATTGTATGCAACGATGCGGACGTCGTCCAGTCGAGGCACTCTAGCCATGACGTGGCGCAGCCGAAGCATCCTGAGTTGCCTGGACGGCTCTGTAGATCTTCGATTCCACGGTGGAGGCGATGAGCGCTGCCAGTTGCGCAAGCTGTTTTGTGACTTCTGTCAGCGTAGATGTGACTTGGGTAAGGAGCCCAATCTGCGTCTGTAGCTCCGATGGCATGGGAGGCTGCGCAGTCGCAGCCGGAGGCGTGTGAGAAGCAGGTGGCAGAGGTCCCTGTGCGTCCGCGTTCATTGATGCAGCTGGGGGGGGGGGGGGGGGGCGGTCGCTACACGGCATCTACCTTGCGGACACTCTCCCGAAGTTTAGTCGAGCGCCGTTCCATCAGAGTCGGCCAAGTCCTCTTGTCCATATTCGGCGGGGGCTGACGGCGGCGACGACACTCCGCAGGCAGAGTAGTTTTCTGGATTGGGGGAATACCACACTGGCGTCTGCTCTCCTGTTTGTGTTTACTGCAGGAGCGGTAATTCACTGGATGTGCCCCACCACACAGGCTACAGATGGGCGGGTCTTACAATTTGCGGGTGCATTCCTTGCTGGTGTGTCCGTCGCCACACCGCACACACATGGGAGGCATAGTGCACAGCAGGGAAACGTGCCCAAATCCCTGACAGCGGAAGCATTGTACAGGGCCTCTCGATTTCCGCAGTTTCTCAATCGTCACACACAGGTTGTAAAACCGTGTGACTTGAAATACTGCTCGGTGGGTAGGCGTATAAGGCAAGATAACCACCCTGTGGCCAGTCAGTTGATTGGTGCCCGGCATCCTGTGAAAGACCACGCGCGTGGCAACGAAACCCACGGACTCAAGCTCTTCCTTGACGTCTTCATTTTGCAGGGACTTCGGGACTTTCTTGATCAGAACCTTGATAGTCGGTGGTCGAATAGCTGGAAACGTGTTGTTAGGGATGCATCACGTCTCAACTTCTCCATGACAAGGACGTAGTCGTCAGTCGCTGACAGACTGAGTTTCAGCGTGTCCTCGCCGGTTTGCTTGAGTTGGAAAGGCTGTGTACAATGCTGCCGGAGCCAGTCACGAAACTGCTTCTGGTGGCGGCTGTTGGTCGGCGTTATTCATTTCAGCGTCGTGGTCGCCTCTTTGCTGTCGCGCCTCTTGAGACGCGCTTCTTCATCCATCACGCTGCCTTTGTCGGTCCGTTAAAGAAGCGGCTGCTTCGTCCAATGTTGCCCCAGTGCCCTGCAGTGGCTCGAAAGCATTGGAGACAGGGAGCTCCCTAGCGACGATAAGGCGTTGCCGCCGTGCCTGGCGCTTCTTCGGTGGTTGTTGAAACCCATCCTCCTGTGCGTCCCACCTCGAGGAACGACTTGCTGGGGAGCGATCTCGGAGGGCCCCTCTAGAACCATCTTCTAGTTGGTGTCGGCGTTCACGCGCATCTACGAAGCTGCTAGCGTCGGAATCCGAAGAAAATTCCATATCGGCGTCCGTGTGCTGCTCTGCACATTCGGTACTACCCCTCGGCGCAGGTTGGTCCGTCATGGGCGCGCCAGCTGATGGCGGGGCGGCCGGCGGAGCAAGCCCCACCGGACCGCGGCCGGCCGGCGCAGGCGCTGCCGTCATCGAAGCGGCGGTCGCGCGATCGCAGAGTAGCGTGTCCGTGCAGCTCGACATCACTAACTCGACTGGTGCTGTCCGATACTGATTCCATTGTGGAACGAGTCCATGCCTTAGACGTACCCTCTGAGGTCCCCGCCGACTCTGGTGCTCTGCCCGTGGAGTGCGCCAACCAATAGCAACGGCTGTAGCGTTTTCTTCTAGCTGCGGCTGTTCCGGACGCTGTGCGCGTACTTTACGGATATTATCCGTTGTCAATATAGCTGTATTAAGTTCTGAATGGCGTCCACCCTGTGATAGACATTTTATCTGACGATTGTCATCATTCGAGTCCTTCAGTGTATTCTACAAAAATGAATACTCTCTCGAGATGTTCAAAAGGCACTGCGCCCTGTTTCGCCACCGGGGGTTCCTGAAGAGATACAAGAAGAAACGCAGAAGGTTGCACATTTACCATATGTTGGGCCGATATCTGCCAAAATCAGCAGAATTTTCCTCAAACATAACACTGAAAGCGTGTTCCATCCATCCACCAAGATTAAGGATCTGTAAGGCAGTGTGAAGGATGACCTGCATCTACAGAAACCGGGCGTTTACCACTTGCCATGAGAATGTGGGATGGCATACATCGGCCAAACGACCAGGACAGTTGACATCAGGTACAGAGAGCACCTAAAGCACACCAGACTGAGACAAGCGACCAAACCAGCGACTGCCGAGCGTTATTTACAACTCAATCATTCTATGAAGTATAATGATGCCAAGATTTTAACGCAATCATCGAGATACTGGGACAGTGTCATCAAAGAATCTAATGAGATAAAGGCCGCGGAGAATGTCATTAACCAGGACACCGGCTTCCAGCTGAGTTCGGCTTGGAGTCCAGCACTCGATCTTCTGAAGACGCAACGTAGGCAACATCGAGACACCAGGGGACACAAGTATAGAGATGGAATGAGGGATAACAGACCAGTACATGTAACAAAGGTCGTACGTGAAAAGGTACCTCATTCAACAGACACAATATCTGAGGGCGTTCTTCCGAGTCTAGCGACAGTTGGAGCAGAATCGATCTGAAATGAGACTGCAGTCGCTCCTGGGGAACAAAAACTTCGAACGAAACGTCTAACACGGAAAACCACGGTAACAGAACGTCTCAATTCGCATGAAGGACTCAAATGACGACAGTCGGCAGATAAAACGTCTAGCAGAACTTGGACGTCATTCAGAACTTAATTCATCTATATTGACAGCGGATAATAGTCACAAAGTATGCACACAGCGTTCGGAACATCCGCGGCTAGAAGAAAACGCTACAGCCGATGGTATTGGTCGACGCACACCGCGGACAGAGCACCAGAGTCGGCGGGGACCGCAGAGGGAACGCCTAAGGCATAAATACCGGACTTGTTCCACACTGGAATCAGTATCGGACAGCACCTGAAGAAGAGTGCAAGTTAAGCAGTTGAAATATGGTGCAGGAAAGACGCGAATAACCGGCAGAAACGAGATTAACATGACAACACCTAGCCGGGAAAGCCTGAAGAATTAATACTAATCTCATTTGTCTGGTGTGATGAAGACTGACTTGTAGGAGAAGAAATTTCGTCTGTTACCTAAGCCGTGGAGGGGTCAGAGAAATCCATAATTGTACGGCGAGATTATCATCCAGTATTAAAGCGATTCCCCCACAAACACACTCGTCAGTGCTATCCTGCGATGTCTGTTTTCATAGTAGGCTGAGGAATTTGATCACAAATGTTCATTACTGCTCTTACATCACCGACAGAAAAAGAAGAAATCACATTTCGAGAACAATGCCACAAAATACATACCACTGTACGTCACCAGCTTTCCTTGCCAACATTTATTCACCAAATGCATCAAGTGTTGTTTGCTGTCAAATTTTCCGCTGAGAGAGCGTTATACGAATGTAAACGAAGCTTGTATTTTTATAGAAACATTAAAAGAACAATTTATATATGAAAATGTGGCGTTTATAAAAAGTGCCAGATGCCGAGGAAATTAGTGCTGCCTGCTATCACCACAGCAAGTGTCTATCAGCGCTTGTAAAATAATTAAAGTTTCTAATTTTCACACGAAATTCTCTTGTACGACTTACAATCCCTTCATGGAAATTATGCGTTATCCTAAATTTTCGTAGACGTTTTCTTTTCATGCCTTCTATGACCGGTGTGGATATTACCGAACTATCAGTTTAATAAGTCAAGATGTCAAAATACACACACAGATCTTTAAGGGAGGAATGCAAAAAGTGATAGAAGCCGACCTCGGGGAAGGTCAGTTTGGATTCCAGAGAAATGTAGGAACACGCGAGACAGTACAGACCATACGACTTCTCATAGAAGATAGGTTAAGTAAAAAACTACGGTAATCTACGTTTATAGCATTTGTAGACTTGGAAAAAACTCATGAAAAGATTGACTGGAATACTCTCTTTGAAATTATGACGGTAATAGGGGTCCAATACAGGGAGCAAAAGGCTATCTACAACTTGTACAGAAACCATACCACTTGAGAAGGGAGTGAGGCAGGGTTGCAACCTATCCCTGATGTTACTGAATCTGTACACTGAACAATCTGAAAAGAAGACCAAAGAAAAATTCGGAACAGGAATTAAAATTCAGAGAGGAGAAACAAAAACTCTGATGTTTGCTGGTGCCTGTAACTCTGTCAGAGACAGCAAAGGGCTTCGTAGAGTATTTGAACGTAATGTTAAGTGTCCTGAAAGGAGGATATAAGATTAACTTCAAAAAAGCGAAGCACGAATAATAAATAATAGTCGAATTAAAGCGGGTGATGCTGTGGGAATTTCAGGTAACGAGACACTAAGAGTACCAGATGAGTTTTGTTAGCTGGCCAGGAAAATACGAAGGTTGGAACTTTAATAGTGGCAACTATTTATTTACAGCTCGTACAATATAATTCGTGTTTCAGTTTTAATGACCTTCAAAGTAGTCACCAGCATTGTGTAGAACCCATTGCCAGCGATGTGGAAGTCGTAGGATACTCTTAGCAGTGCCAGTTGTCAGTAACAGCTTGCACTGTACGTGCTTGAGCATTGTCCTGCAAAATGATGATCAGGTCCTGCAGAAAGTGTCATAACTTCTGTCTCTAAGCTGGTCGTAGGTTGCGTTCCAAAAATGAACTGCACAGAGACAGAAGTGATGAGACTTTCTTCAGGGCCTGACCATCGTTTTGGAGGACAATGCTCAAGCACGTACAGTGTTACTGATTTGTTTGACTGATGGGGCTGATAAGTGCCATACCACACAACATCAGTATGTACTCAGAATGACAAAGATTCCGATGATCTTCACAGTGATAGCGAATATGGAGCTCCTACTTGTACGCCTTCCTACACTCTGAGGACGCAAAGAAAATGTCTTGAACAGAATCGTACTGCTCTTGATGGTGGTGGCAAAGCGTTATTGCAAATATTAAACGAAAGATGAAAATGCCAGCTTCGCGTTGCCAATTGTATGCTCACTCCAATCTCTTGCCCCAATTGAAAAACTTGGTGCTGAGATTAATATGTTAAGTATTTTCAAACAGTTATTAGCGAAACGTCATTGTCAAATTACTTCAGAACTTGAAGTCAACGCACAAGCAGCTGAAACAGTTTCCTGTCAACTTCGTCATCTTCTACAGCTCATCGTCCACAGTCCAGTTTTCCAGAACAGCCGGTGACAAACTAAATTATTTTTCACGTATTGGCGGCGATGATTCATCATCGATTTTGTCAAGTGTATTTGAGACTCAGTACATGAACATTTTCTCTGTCGACATATATAATTTTTTTCGAAACATCGACGGCCGGTTATGATGTATACCATCGCCAGCGCTACAAAGCGACGAGAATGAAATTTTGTCGGTCGATTTTACGCTTAAGTCTAAAGGTTTGAAATACTTCCAGAATACTCGTCTACTATTAACGCAACACTGAGTAGCTACTGATGAGACCTTTATTAGTCCATAATATTTTCTATCGTCGGTATCCCTCTTCATCGATAGTCTGTGGATCCGGTAACATCACGGAGGATGATAACCGTACGCGGCGATCTGTGCCACTGTTCCACAGAGTAAAGACGCCGCGGCAAGCCGGCCGCATCCACCCTCCGCAGCAGAGCCCCTTGGCTGAGCCGAAGCAAATTAAATCCGCCTTCCGCCCCGAACCGCTCGCTACGACGGCGCCGGCCAGCAGAAGTTGTGCCGCAATCTGCAGCTACGGCTCTAGATGTGGGGGCGCGGCTCACGACGCCCCTCCACGAAAGAAACTCCCGGTTTTCCTGCTTCTCTTAAATCCTATTATCCTATCTCATCACTGGAGGTAGCGAAACCGCAACGTAACTCTCTTGAAACTGTGTGCCTAAAACAAGCGGAACTGCGCACGTAGGCATACATCCAGGATTCTGATCCACTTCGACCGAGCTGCTGTAACCGGATAAGAGTAACTGATTGACAACTAATTATTTTTCAAGACACTAACAAGTAACCGGAGAACGAGATTGGTCGAGTCGCCTCTTTTCTTCGTCATACAATGGAGGCTTTCGCCATACAACTCGAAAGAATTCTCGGCAGCTCTTTTCTTCGTGTTTGACACATCGCTCTGTGGACATCCATTACCACTGACAGAGTACCTGTTGTGAACAGTTTTCGTCAAATGCTTTGTTTGTGCTAACTTTTTATAGAAATGTCTGTAACTAACAGAGAAAGCAGACAGAAAGCGATCACACTATTTCGATGCTACAATGTGAACTCAGCGTCGCAGGTTAACGAGTAACGTACGACGAATTTCAGTGTTGAATTGCCTGGCAGTTTTGACGTGGCCGTATTGGGCGTGCGGGCAGCAGCGAACCGACAACAACGTCTGCTTCTGTGTCCATCTGTCAGTTCTCACATAGCTCATCTGGACTTCGTGGGGCTTACATAACAGTACTAAAGACTTCTTTCCATATAATAAACAGAGTCTTTTCTGAAATATGTAATGCATCACTAAATCAGGGCATTTTTCCATAGGCACTAAAATATGCCATAGTTAAACCACTCTGCATGAAAGGCGGTAGGAGAGCTGTTAATAACTAGCAATCCATTTCACTACTGACACATTTTCCTAAATCCTTGAGAAGATTATCTGCTCTAGAATAGTATCCTAAGTGGAAACGAATAATATACTCCCTATATCACACTTTTGATTTCAGAATAGTTGCTCAACTGTGAACGCCATTTACACATACGCCAACTTTTAAAAATATTTTATAACAAAATACAACCACCTGGTATTTTCAGTGAGCTGTATAGAGCATTTCACAGTGTGAGTCACACTTCTCTCCTGGAGTTGATAGTATAACAAACCAATGACATATCTAAGCAAAAGGTACGCAGAAACTTATGCTTAATAGTTCAGCCAACGTAAAGAGAGCAGATTCTGTTGGCTGAGAAGAAATAACTTATGGCATTAGACAGGGCTCAATCTTAGGTACACCACTGCTTCTCAAGTATGTGAGCGGCGTTCCATCTAATACAAAAAAGCTGACAGTTAGTTTTGTAGGTGACACTAGTATTGTAATCAATACAAACATACATATAGCAAAAGAAGAAATGTTAAATAACGCTTTTAGAAGTACTATTGAATGGTTTTATGCTAGTAGCCACACTATCAGTTTCATACAGCCCCAAAATATTCAATTCTTGGCATCTAGAGACACTACACTAATGATAAATGGAAATGTCAAAAAAATTTTGGGTCCATATGTATGAGAATTTAAACCGGAAAAAGCACTTTATAACTAGTGACAGAACTTAGTTGAGCCATATTTGCAATTCGAAGAATTGGAAATATTATGGAGAGACATATTTTGAACGTTTTCATTCAATAGTGTCATATGGACTAACGCTCTGGGGTGATTAACCTTAGGAAACATAGTGTTCATCGCCCAACAACTGGCCGTAAGAATAACGTGTGATCCTCACCAGTAATCATGGTGTCACCTCCTGTTTAAGGAGTTATCCCATTCTGAATACTGCATAAAAGTATGTTTATTTCCTCATAAAGTTTGTCACAAATAATCCACCGCACATCAAAAGGAACAATGCTGCACATAATCACAATATCAGAAGGAAAAAAATTACATGCTTTACTCCATATTAAGCTTGTCTTTAGCGCAAAAAACTTGTACAGTGCTGCCACCAAACGTTTTGATCCCCTACCCAACGATATAGTATCTCTGACAGACAGCAACGTTAAACCTGAAGACAATAGATTCTGTTCCACAGAATAATTTCTATTTTTGCACTATGTAAAAGATGATGGTAGGAATTATAGATATGCAGTAGCACAAGAAAAGTAGATAATCAACATGTAACTATATTTAAATGTGAATCAGTAATGTGCCTGTAAAACACTTGTTCCACCTCATTAAGACTAATTGTGCAAATGATCCATGAACGCGAAATGAACTAATTCACTACTCAAGTCTCCGTGCTTGATTCAGAGATCGATTGTGACCAATAGATCTAATACAAATCGTTACCTTCGGATGAAAAATGCTTTGTTCGTCATAACCTAAATTCCAGGCAGCAAAATTTGATTCTACTGTAACACAACAGGAAGTATCGAACACTAAGCGAAACTGCTTGAAATTGTGCTTTCCTTTACATATCGATCATTTACTTGTATTTGATTTGTCAACTTTCTTTGTGTGGTTCAAATTTTCGTATTTGGATTCTCTTCTGGAAATAATCCCCGACTTTATTAACACAACAATCTCTTATTGAGAGTGACATAAAAGGGCTTCGGAGGATCAAGTAATCCTGGTGAGCCTTTTACGAGAACACTGCTCGCCTTAATTCTGACTTAATTTTCTTTTAGAAAAGCATTTACGCGCAAATCGATGTATTTCAGTCGAAGCAGGACATCAAATTACCTCGCTTCTGATTAATAGTTTCTATTATTAGACGAATTTTTAATTACTGTTTATCAACGAAATCATCGATAAAGGCAAATCGACCATCATCATTTTTTCGGGTCTTTGTCCCACTTCAACATATTGTTGACCTTGATACTATGGATTTGGCGATGTTAGTGTCAGGGGGTCGGGTGGTAAAAGCATATTAATGATTTCCTTAATACTTTGTGTAAACTGTTATATAGCTAGGGAAGGCCGAAATGCACGCTATAAGCTCACGCAGGATGGCGTGAGGTCTGAAACAGGATACGTAATGAATGCAATAAAGAAATGTACGTAGCTGCTGGAATACTTAACTTTAATCCATCATTTGTATACATCGTTCTTGATGAGACATGCTTCATACGATAACTATCAATTGCTATGGCGCCTTGCTAGGTCGTAGCCATTGACTTAGCTGAAGGCTATTCTAACTATCTTCTCTGCAAGTAAACGAGGCTTCGTCAGTGTTGCATCGCTAGCTAAGTCGTCCGTACAACTGGGGCGAGTGCTAGTAAGTCTCTCGAGACCTGCCGTGTGGTGGCGCTCGGTCTGCGATTACTGACAGTGGCGCCACGCGGGCCCGACATGTACTAATGGACCGCGGCCGATTTAAAGCTACCACCTAGCAAGTGTGGTGTCTGGCGGTGACACCACATTCCTCCCCCGCAAATCGGCGAACGGTTGTGTTATAAGGCTTCCGCCCGCCGTGGGGAGGACCCCATGTTGACGTATGCGATGAGGTGGGAAGCCTAACAACGGGCGAGGCTGTGCCACCCGCACCCTGCCATTCGGTCCGAGGGGAGCTAGGAAACGCCTGAAAACCTAGTCCAGGGTGCACGCCAACATGCGGTGGATGCGCCCGTAGAGAGACAGGAGGGGCCGAAGGGTCGACCTCCATCGCGTCGGGGTACCTGACGCGCGAAGACGCCATGTGGTCTGGCGCGGGCAAGAGGTCCATGGCGGAGGACAGCTGGTCACGGGAAGCGATCGGCGGCGCGTGACCCAGGGAGGCGCTTGGCGGTTGCAGCGACGCGTCCACTGCGGGCGGCGTCGGCGGGAGAACAGGCGGCGGCGGCGGCGGCGGCGGCGGCGGCGCGTCGCCATGGGGCAAAATGGAAGGCAGCGTCGGTAACACCTGGGGATGAGGCCGGCCAGTAGATGGGTCCCCAGGGTGCTGACCGGACGGCACCGTCGCTGAAAGCAGACGGGGAGCGGCAGAACCCAGGCGACGACAGAGGCGCAGCTGATTGAGATGCCGACGCACCTCACCAGAGGCCCCCAAAACCAAATACATCGCGCAGCCGAGGCAGCGAAGAATGCGCCCTGTGAGCCAACGCCGTGAACCGCGATAGTTGCGATAGAACACAACGTCGCCTGAAGCAAAAGCAGGAGTCTGCCGCTGCACAGGAACCTGATGCGGCGGATGCAGCAAAGACATCAAGGTTCGATGAGGACGACCGTGGAGCAACTCAGCCGGCGAGCGACAATCTCGGGGCTGAGAGCGATACGAAGACAAAAAGAGCAACAATGCGTCCTCCCGAGAATGAGACTCTTTCAACTTCAACATCTGTGACTTGAAAGTCCGGACCAATCGCTCAGCGGCACCGTTTGACTGAGGCGAAAACGGCGCGGACGTCAGATGTTGAATACCATTGGCCTTGCAGAATGATTGAAATTCGGCGGACTTCAATTGTGGGCCATTGTCGGAAACAATAGTCTGTGGAAGACCTTCAATGCAAAAGATAGCGGATAACGCTTGGATGGTGGCAGATGACGTCTTGGAAGACATCCGGACAACAAAAGGGAAATTACTGAAAGAATCGACCACAACCAACCATCGAGCATTCCAGAATGGACCAGCAAAATCTATGTGCAAGCGTTACCAAGGGGAAGTGGCTTTTGGCCATGCAAAGAAGTTCCGCGGCGGTGCGGATTGTTGTTCGGCACACGCCATGCAAGAAGAGCACATATTCGTAATCGCAGCACCGATTCCGCACCAAGTACAGTGCGGACGAGCAAGTTGTTTCGTTCGCACTATACCCCAATGTCGTCGGTGGAGAAGCCGTAAGACAGAGGACTGTAACGAACGTGGGACCACGACTCTGAACTGATCATTATCAGAACGCAACAACAAAACACCACGTCGAACAAAAAGTCTCTCCTTGCGACCAAAAAATCTGCGAACCAACGGATCCTCGATCCGTGACTTTGACAAGGGCCATTGTGTAGCAACAAAACGCAAAACGGTAGCAATGACAGGGTCAGCAGCTGTGGCTGTAGCTACACGACGAAAATCGATCGGAAACGATTCGACCACGACATCGGTTTCCGAATCAATTAACATGCAAGCAAGTTCGGAAGAATCGAATGCGCTATCCTCAGCAACAGGCAAACGGGACAACGCATCGGCGTTTCCGTGCTTAGCAGTGGACCGATACAAGATATCGTAGCGGTACTGCGAGAGGAAAATAGACCAGCGAATGAATTTCTGGGCTGTACGTGGAGGTACAGGCTTGTTCGGATGAAAAAGCGATGTCAAAGGTTTGTGGTCTGTGATGATGGTAAAGTGACGACCATACAAGAAATCGTGAAACTTTGTAACACCAAACACGAGAGCCAAAGCTTCCTTCTCGATCTGTGAATAATTTCTTTGCGCTGACGAGAGCAATTTGGACGCAAAGGCAATAGGGCGATCATGCGAACCATCTTTGTGCGCAAGCACAGCTCCGATCCCGAAATCCGATGCATCTACCATCAACAAAAGGGGTTTCCGGGGATCGAATGGCGTAAGGCAAGTATTTGAAAGCAACGCCGACTTCAACTGGAGAAAGGCGCGTTCGCATTCCGTCGACCAGCGAACGGAACACCTTTACGGCGTAAGCGATGAAGCGGAGCTGAAATGGAAGAGCCATTGCGCAGAAAGCGATGATAGTAATTTATTTTACCCAGCACACTCTGCAGCTGCTGCAAATTCTGCGGCGAAGTTTCAAATGATTCCTGAGCAAAGTCAAGTGTGTCTTGCCTATCCAATATGTCTATCACTTGTTGAAGGGAGGGATTGACTAGTTTCAAAATGTGCTCCCGTATACGAACATCAGAAACGTTCTGTGCAATTGCATCACGCACCATAGTATCTGAATAAGGGAGTCCACATTCACACTCAAAAGCACAATCCCTGGTAAGGCCTTGCAAAGTTGCAACCCACTCCCGATTAGTTTGACCGGCCGTACGTTTTGTACGAAAGAAAGTATACCTTTTTGCAACTACATTAACTGATTCCTTGAAATAGACATCTAAAGCAGACAAAATTTCTTCGTAGGACAGCGTTGCTACGTCGCGTCGGGGAAATAATTTCACTATCACACGGTACGTTTGCAACCCTACACACGCCAATAAATGAGGCTGCCGCTCGTTACCTTGAATTCTGTAGGCGGCGAGATGAAATCCAAACTGGCGTGACCACTCCGTCCAGGTTTCCACCTCCGCATCGTAGTGCCGAAACGGGGGTGCAACAGCATGTTGTGGCTGCGGTAGCGGTGAAGCGGCGGCTGCCGCATCGGTTTGCATTGCACGTTGACCCTGGACGAGCTGTCCAAGGGCATCCAATAACGCCTGCGTCTGCTGATTCTGCAAGCGATAAAATTCGGACAGTACATCTGGAGATTGTGGCGAAGAAATGACACAAGTAAATTAGAGAATACGAACGCGAAGTCCTCTTTTAAGCCTCGTCGCCACTTGTTATATAGCTAGGGAAGGCCGAAATGCACGCTATAAGCTCACGCAGGATGGCGTGAGGTCTGAAACAGGATACGTAATGAATGCAATAAAGAAATGTACGTAGCTGCTGGAATACTTAACTTTAATCCATCATTTGTATACATCGTTCTTGATGAGACATGCTTCATACGATAACTATCAAATGCTATGGCGCCTTGCTAGGTCGTAGCCATTGACTTAGCTGAAGGCTATTCTTACTATCTTCTCTGCAAATAAACGAGGCTTCGTCAGTGTTGCATCGCTAGCTAAGTCGTCCGTACAACTGGGGCGAGTGCTAGTAAGTCTCTCGAGACCTGCCGTGTGGTGGTGCTCGGTCTGCGATCACTGACAGTGGCGCCACGCGTGTCCGACATGTACTAATGCACCGCGGCCGATTTAAAGCTACCACCTAGCAAGTGTGGTGTCTGGCGGTGACACCACATAAACAAAATCCAACTACAGTTTTGACATATTCTGATCAAACGCAATCGTTTGCTATAAATCACGATAGCATACTACTAGATTTTTATTTTCTCGTTTTTCTAGCGATTTTTATATTTTTAGCCAAAAAAGCGCTGTGCCAGGTGTTGGAACCATCACTGAATACCACTGCTGAAGTAGAGATGTGAGAAGGGTCATGTGATAGGAGTGTACGTGGATGTATAGAGAGTAGGAAATGAATTACCTCCAGACAGTCGGACGGTATGGTTGACGCGCTCGACTGCGGCGGTTTTCATGAGTCACCTATGTTCCAGAAGTGACTGTATGGTAGGCAGTCCGAGTACTTCCGGCTGGAAGCAGTGTGACAGACACATACAATGGAATGAGAGCTAAGCGATCTTGCTCTTGGGCGGGACACTGGCAGCCTCATTCGACCATAACTAGCTAACTGTATGAATAGCAAGACCAGTTTTTGCGATTCCACACAGAATTTCTGACTAACTCCTCTGGTCATGGTTGTTGTTGTTGTTGTTGTCTTCAGTCCTGAGACTGGTTTGATGCAGCTCTCCATGCTACTCTATCCTGTGCAAGCTTCTTCATCTCCCAGTACTTACTGCAACCTACATCCTTCTTAATCTGCTTAGTGTATTCATCTCTTGGTCTCCCTCTACGATTTTTACCCTCCACGCTGCCCCCCAATGCTAAATTTGTGATCCCTTGATGCCTCAGAACATGTCCTACCAACCAGTCCCTTCTTCTTGTCAAGTTGTGCCACAAACTTCTCTTCTCCCCACTTCTATTCAGTACCTCCTCATTAGTTACGTGATCTACCTATCTAATCTTCAGCATTCTTCTGTAGCACCACATTTCGAAAGCTTCTATTCTCTTCTTGTCCAAACTATTTATCGTCCATGGTTCACTTCCATACATGGCTACACTCCATACAAATACTTTCAGAAACGACTTCCTGACACTTAACTCTATACTCGATGTTAAAAAATTTCTCTTCTTCAGAAACGCTTTCCTTGCCATTGCGTCTATATTTAATATCCTCTCTACTTCGACCATCATCAGTATTTTGCTCCCCCAAATAGCAAAACTTCTTTACTACCTTAAGTGTCTCATTTCCTAATCTAATTCCCTCAGCATCATCCGATTTAATTCGACTACATCCCATTATCCTCGTTTTGCTTTTGTTGATGTTCATCTTATATCCTCCTTTCAAGACACTATCTATTCCGTTCAACTGCTCTTCCAAGTCCTTTGCTGTCTCTGACAGAATTACATTGTCATCGGCGAACCTCAACGTTTTTATTTCTTCTCCATGGACTTTAATACCTACTCCGAATTTTTCTTTTGTTTCCTTCACTGCTTGCTCAATATACAGTTTGAATAACATCGGGGAGAGGCTACAACCCTGTCTCACTCCCTTCCCAACCGTTGCTTCCCTTTCATGCCCCTCGACTCTTATAACTGCCATCTGGTTTCCGTACAAATTATAAATAGCCTTTCGCTCCCTGTATTTTAGCCCTGCCACCTTTAGAATTTGAAAGAGAGTATTCCAGTCAACATTGTCAAAAGCTTTCTCTAAGTCTACAAATGCTAGAAAGGTAGATTTGCCTTTCCTTAATCTAGCTCCTAAGATAAGTCGTAGGGTCAGTACTGTCTCACGTGTTCCAACATTTCTGCGGAATCCAAACTGATATTCGCCGAGGTCGGCTTCTACCAGTTTTTCCATTCGTCTGCAAAGAATTCGCGTTAGTATTTTGCAGCAGTGACTTATTAAACTGATAGTTCGGTAATTTTCACATCTGTGAACACCTGCTTTCTTTGGGGTTGGAATTATTATATTATTTTTGAAGTCTGAGGGTATTTCGCCTGTCTCATACATCTTGCTAAGTAGATGTTAGAGTTTTGTCAGGACTGGCTCTCGCAAGGCCGTCAGTAGTTCCAATGGAATGTTGTCCACTCTCGGGGCCTTGTTTCGATTAGGTCTTTCAGTGCTCTGTCAAACTCTTCACACAGTATCGTATCTCCCATTTCATCTTCATCTGCATCCTCTTCCATTTCCATAATATTGCCCTCAAGTACATCGCCCTTGTATAGACCCTCTATATACTCCTTCCACCTTTCTGCTTTCCCTTCTTTGCTTAGAACTGGGTTTCCATCTCAGCTATTGATATTCATACAAGTGGCTCTCTTTTCCCCAAAGGTCTCTTTAATTTTCCTGTAAGCAGTATCTATCTTACCCCTAGTGAGATAAGCCTCTACATCCTTACATTTGTCCTCTAGCCATCCCTGCTTAGCCATTTTGCACTTCCTGTCGATCTCATTTTTGAGACGTTTGTATTCCTTTTCGCCTGCTTCAGTTACTGCGTTTTTATATTTTCTCCTTTCATCAGTTAAATGCAATATTTCTTCTGTTACCCAAGGATTTCTATTAGCCCTCGTCTTTTTACCTACTTGATCCTCTGCTGCCTTCACTACTTCATCCCTCAGAGCTACCCATTTTTCTTCTACTGTATTTCTTTCCCCCATCCTTGTCAATTGTTCGCTTATGCTCTCCCTGAAACTCTGTACAACCCCTGGTTTAGTCAGTTTATCCAGGTCCCATCTCCTAATTTCCCACCTTTTTGCAGTTTCTTCAGTTTTAATCTACAGTTCATAACCAATAGATTGTGGCCAGTGTCAACATCTGCCCCTGGAAATGTCTTACAATTAAAACCTGTTTCCTAAATCTCTGTCTTACCATTATATAATCTGTCTGATACCTTCTCGAATCTCCAGGATTCTTCCAAGTATACAACCTTCTTTTATGATTCTTGAAACAAGTGTTAGCTATGATTAAGTTATGCTCTGTGCAAAATTCTACCAGACGGCTTCCTCTTTCATTTCTCTCCCCCAATCCATATTCACCCACTATGTTTCCTTCTCTCCCTTTTCCTACTCTCGAATTCCAGTCACCCATGACTATTAAATTTTCGTCTCCCTTCACTACCTGAATAATTTCTTTTATCTCATCATACATTTCATCGATTTCTTCATCATCTGCAGAGCTAGTTGGCATATAAACTCGTACTGCTGTAGTAGGCAAGGGCTTCGTGTCTATCTTGGCCACAATAATGCGTTCGCTATACTGTTGGTAGTAGCTTACGCGCACTCCTATTTTTTTATTCATTATTAAACCTACTCCTGCATTACCTCTATTTGATTTTGTATATATGAGCCTGTATTCACCTGACCAAAAGACTTGTTCCTCCTGCCACCGAACTTCACTAATTCCCACTATATCTAACTTCAACCTATCCATTCCCCTTTTTAAATTTTCTAACCTATCTGCCCGATTAAGGGATCTGACATTCCACGCTCCGATCCGTAGAAAGCCAGTTTTCCTTCTCCTGATAACGACGTCCTCTTGAGTAGTCTCCGCCCGGAGATCCGAATGGGGGACTATTTTACCTCCGGAATATTTTACCCAAGTGGATGCCATCATCATTTAAGCATACAGTAAAGCTGCATGCCCTCGGGAAAAATTACGTCTGTAGTTTCCCCTTGCTTTTAGCTGTTCGTAGTACCAGCACAGCAAGGCCGTTTTGGTTAGTGTTGCAAGGCCAGATCAGTCAATCATCCAGACTGTTGCCCCTGCGACTACTGAAAAGGCTGCTGCCCCTCTTCAGGAACCACACGTTTGTCTGGCCTCTCAACAGATACCCCTCCGTTGTGGTTGCACCTACGGTACGGCCATCTGTATCGCTGAGGCACGCAAGCCTCCCCACCAATGGCAAGGTCCATGGTTCATGGTCATGGTCATGGTTATGTTGCCATAATTAGAAGGGTACTAGTTAAGGAAGTGAAGATGGTTGTCATTTGCTGCGCCACGTAAAGGAAGGAACCGCCTTCTTATTTAACGACCTCTGTGTTTTCAAAGACTTGCTGGAAGCATATTTTATTAACTGACCTTACGGCTGTAGAAAAGGTTCAGTAATTCGTTCATATGAGTTACCATGTTTTCTGGGACAATATCATTTGTAAAAAGACGTTTAGTGATTTGCAAGCACTCTAAGTCAGTGTTAATGACTGATTGTGCCCATAAAGCAAAAACTGTTCTGCAGAATTGGGAGGGGAGCTATATCAGAGTAGGTATGGGCAGACTGGCAGCATCTAGCGGAAATCAGTGCTACAAAAACATCATAAGTAGACGAGCTTTACGTCTACATACAACACTAAACACCACAATTTCAGTCCGCAGCTCGTGGTCGTGCGGTAGCGTTCTCTCTTCCCACGCCCGGGTTCCTGGGTTCGATTCCCGGCGGGGGCAGGGATTTTATCTGCCTCGTGGTGACTGGGTGCTGTGTGCTGTCCTTGGGTTAGTTAGGTTTAAGTAATTCTAAGTTCTAGGGGACTGATGACCATAGATGTTAAGTCCCAAAGTGCTCAGAGTCATTTATGAACCAGAATTTCAGTCAACAGAACTAAATGCGTCAGTTTACTTTTATTCGATTAACTCCTTTACTGTTGTAGCTTGCTATTAGAATCTTAGCTAACAATGTCATTCATTAATACTTCAGTAGGGAAAATGGCAAGAAACTTTTACTATTCATGTCATTCCTTTATTTCTGGACTTAGCCTCTTCTAGGAGATCGACCGTAACCTTTCAGCGTTTTCGGCTAAAGATTTTGTTAAAAACTCATGTTAATGTGGACTTGTGGTATGACTATAGCAAGCTGTAGTCCGCGAAGTGTCAGTTTCATCCGCTAAAACCAAATACGAGGAAGGCAGCGACAGTGTAAGGCAGTTGCTACCCAGCCTCTCACCAGGTCCAGAGAGTTTCTGGTACAGCTTACACTACCCCAATACAGCTGGAACAGAGAGTGCCAACTGGCTACATACAAAGTGTTTTTCTGTCGTAAATAACATTTGCTTTGGGCGATCAGATGTTAAGGTTACCGGACAAAAACTTAGTCGCCCATTCACCCCTATAGAAATTATTGCAAATATCGTTCGGACTGCGTAATTCTCTCCCTCCCCCCATAGACTTGATAGCCGCCCGTATTCGCTTAGAAAGTGAGTCGACAAGGTTGTCCAAGTGGGTCGCATCCAGGTTTAGCCATTCGCTGAGGATTTGATGGCGCTATTCCACCAAATTGAATGGATGTTGATTTTGGCATTTTACCTGCTGTCCCAACACATTCCACGGTTCACTATGTGTCTCAAGTCATGTGATTTTGCTAGCCAGTCGAGATGTAATAGGGTGGGGGAGTATTCATAAAACCAGTCACATATTCTTGCAGCCCGATTAACTTCGCTGTTGTCATCTTTACGTGTATGTGTGAACCTCTTGGGAGATGGCCGACTCCAAATGTTCAATTTATGCAGTTTACATCGCAATGATCTCTACCTAATACATTGGGATGGACTTGCACTCACTTTCAGCAGCAATTCCTATCGTCTACGGAAGTGATTTTGATTCACAAGCAGTGAAACATATTCTGTCCCTCTCAATCAGAAACTCTTCCGACCACCATTCTGACGTATTTCGCGGCCATGTGTGTTGCACATGGTAACGGGTAATAATTGTAAACATTTTTATTGTACTCTACTTCCATCATTTTGACTTAGCCTCATGCAGTGGCGTGTGTAATTATATAAATTACTCCGCAGTGCTTCAGGCCGGCTCCCACGCTATTACGCTGAGCTAGGGATACCACCACGCTACTGCTGAGCGAGACGCCAACTTTCTGCCGCAAACCCGCCAATGGGAGGATTGGGTAACGTGGCAGGTACGAAAGATGGTTGGCGACGTAGCGGCCCCAACAGCTGGTTGCTCTCTTACTTACCAGCTTCCTTAGCCTTTGGACATGTCTGCCAATCCTTCTTATTGTGGCGAAATGCTCTCTCCGTATCATGTGCGATATTGTAAATATTGTACCGCTTAGTGGTAGTTCTTGGGAATAAAACCCATTTTTCCTGAATCCTGCCATTTCTCATTTTACTTGTAGGAAAAACACCCCGGATGTGCACCTGAGCTCCTAATATCATCCTGACATGTACAAAACCACTACCTGTAGACATACTGTACAGTCCGCCGCGAAACACTTGCAAATCCAGCAACATGACACACCGTCTGGCCATGGGTAGGGCGAAACGGGGGTGCCACTCTTTGCCACTCTGTCACGTCCTTCCATTTATCCATGTTTATGTACAATGTCCGCTTGAAAAACCAATGTCTCACTGACCACTGCTGACATACCCATGTAGAGGCAGTACGCACGCGGTTCAGCAAGTGACTCGATTGCTGCACCATCTGTAAAGGCATCAGCCACTTCGTACTGACGTGGCAAATATTTTGTGCGGTGAGCTTATTACATAGGTTTTGATTTAAATATAAGTAGCATTAGCGAAAGTTACAAGCACCTCCCAGAAGCCTATACCTCGCCCAGTTTCCCCGCCGCCCGGTGTGGCCGAGAGGTTCTAGGCTCTTCAGTCCGGAACCGCGGGACCGCTACGGTCGCAGGTTCGAATCCTGCCTCGGGCATGGATGTGTGTGATGTCCTTAGGTTAGTTAGGTTTAAGTAGTTCTAGGGGATTGATGACCTCAGATGTTAAGTCCCATAGTGCTCAGGGCCATTTGAACCAATTTTGAACCCAGTTTCCTCATCACATTTCCTGCTCACTCCCAGATTACTAGAACAACTGTGGGTAAATTAAGAAAGTTCCTGGCGGATTAAAACTGTGTGGTGGACTGAGACTCGAACTCGGGAAGTTGTAGAGCACTTGCCCGCGAAAGGCAAAGGTCCCGAGTTCGAGTCTCGGTCCGGCACACAGTTTTAATCTGTGAGGAAGTTTCATGTCAGCGCACACTCCGCTGCAGAGTGAAAATCTCATAGTGGGTAAATTATTTTATTTAACCATAATTATATTTAATAGTGAGAATCAAGCAATAATTTGTTATAAGTCTTAACACTACGGAATTAGGGAAGAGGTTCAGCTACGTTTCTCTTCAAGTTTGGGTAGCAGTCTCAATAAATCTGGAAGATGTCTGACTGGACCCATGTAAAACAGGTCGTGCTACAGGGGTCTGTACAGATTCAACTGCTTTTATATATATATATATCAATGGTCTTCCAGAAAACATATCAAATGACTCAAAACGTTTCGTCTTTGCTGATGACACAAGCGTTCCCATGAAAAGCCTGAAAAAATTCATTGATGTAACTAATAGAGTAGTCAGTAAATCGACATGTGACTTTCAGAAAAGAGGTTAACGCTTAACTGCAACAAGACGTAATTACATTTTTTCTCAGATGAAACTCTTGTAAAACTGAGTTTTTACTGTTCCAGGGTGGTCAGGCACTGAAGTCGATCATTTTAAATTCTTATCACTGAAATTAGTTTTCTTGGAAGTATGACGTTCAAGATATAGTGCAGGAACCAAATGCTGCTGTGTTGGCTATGAAATGATCTCAGCTGTCTCTGAGAGTGAGGCACAAAGGCCAGTTTACTCTGCTTACTTTCACACTATTGATTTGTGTGGTGTTAAGTTCCAGGATTACTCTGTGCACTCACCGAGAATGTTTTCAGCCCATAAACTGGCGCTTATCTGCATCGCCAGTTAGCGAAATTTGTGAACGACGTTGTCCAGGTGTCTCGGATTTCTAGCTCTGACATATCTGTACATACATTCCATCATGGGATTTCTTGTTGACAATGTTGACTGTTTCAGTAGGAACTGCAATGTTCATTTGGCGAACAGTAGACGGTAAAATAATGTGCACTTGGATAACATTTCCTTAAACACTGTACTGAAAGGTGTGCACCATTCATCGGGTTTCATTCTTAATAGTAACCCAGCACAATCGAAAGAAATTGAGTGATAAACAACAACCATTCAAAGACAAGGTGAAAAGTTTCCTTCTAGGACACCCCTGTTCTGTACAGGAGATCCTCGCAGTATTCCGGAACTCTTCTCTGTGTTTTGTTACTTATTTGTGTACTCTCCCACAATTTTTTCGTGTTTTTTAACTTCTTTTATTCTTTTCCTTATCAGTTTTTGAATCAGCATTCAGTGAACTCTGCAATAACTCTTTAAGTCTAGTTCGACTGGTCCCACAGAACCTGAAAAATAAAAAAACTGTGCATGTATTGATAACTTCGCGTGTTAATAAAATAAACCCTCTACATTCTCATAAAGGGCGAAAATTATTCCGTGCAGCTACTGTTGTGACAGTCTTTTGCAATAGTCTGAAAATGAAATCCTTAACAAGAAAAATTCTGCTGTTATTCTGCTGTTACCTCGACGCTTTCAGCTAATGAAACAGTTCAGTATTTCCTGCGTCTCACAAATGTGTTACAGAAGACTTATTTCACGAATTACGCAACACACCATTCACATGCTATACCTTTGACCAAGTTATTAACTGAAACAAACACAGTTACGCAACACTGAAGCTGAAAAGGAGAAGTCTCCAAAAAGGAGAACTTTCAAAACTTCTTAGTTTGTTACTGCGAATTCTTCCTTGCAAGCAAATGGATATGTAGTAGTTCTTTAGTATGTCACATGCAGCTAACAGTTAGTAGCACAAAAAATCAGTCAGTTGGTTGAAGCATCACTGTGGGGTGTGTTGATATTCCTGCGTATCAGTTTTCTGAATAGATTAAAGAACTGTCCACATTCGCTCTCTTTCTATTTGTTTGCTGCGCTACACACAGAAGTTCAGTAGCTGAAACAGTAGAGCACGTTCACGTGTAAAATATTCTGTTTCTGAAATCCTCCCCCAGTAATTGAAACGTCTGACCGCGCAGGAATCTTGTCGGGATGTGCAGACCATTCTGGTCGACAGCAAATAGTGCCTCTGCATCTGGATGTGTACTTTGCGAATGCACTTTTCGTTTTTTCGCATCTCAAGGTCAGTGAGATCCGTTGACATAAAGGGTATGCAAATATCACAGCGTGAGTACTGTATGTTTACAATCCCTGTGACAACACTGTGGGTGGAGGAAATGGGAATTGGATTCGACGTTTTTAAGCAAACCAGAAAAATTTCTCTTATTACTTTTCCTGTCCAAACGTCTCCGGATTATTTTCAAAACACAGATTAAATTAGGATCCATTAGTGATTGAATAAATAGGCTAAAAGCAATCTTTTATCTATTGCCATCTGTACCTTAGTTTGTTGTTCATTAGGCTTTGTAAAGCCACCAGCATTTAATTTTAGAAAAGCTCCAATTGGTGTTAACTCCACACACACACACACACACACACACACACACACACACACACACACATACACGCATATGCATGGTGTCCCAAAACTGTCGAAGTTATAGTGGCCGGCGCCTGCTACTAGGCCTCCCCTTCGGCAGCAAACGTGATTGGATTGGATTGGATTGTTTCGGGGGAAGAGACCAAACAACGAGGTCATCGGTCTCATCGGATTAGGGAAGGACGGGGAAGGAAGTCGGCCGTGCCCTTTCAAAGGAACCATCCCGGCATTTGCCTGGAGTGATTTAGGGAAATCACGGAAAACCTAAATCAGGAAGGCCGGACGCGGGATTGAACCGTCGTCCTCCCGAATAGCAAACGTGACTCTGTATGCTGGCGGGCTGTATGCGGAACGTCTGGCATTGTTGTTTGTTATTCAACGATGGCGACTGATTACCCCTATCACCAATGGGGAAGATGGAGCTACCTGCTGCGTAGACATTCCATGTCTCGTATGAATGTGGTGATCTCTTGCGTTGGTGGATGACGGTTTTGGATACGAGGTTTCCAGTAGCAATTTATTTTTGTTGTGTATATCGAAAAACGTCAGAGACTTCAGAATTTCCCAGAATAAAAATAAACTGCACAGGTAAACCTGTATCCCGAACCGTCATCTACCAAGGCAACAGAGCATCGCATTTATAGGAGGGAAGGCCTTTCTAAGCAGCAGCTAGCTCCATCTTCTCCACTGGCGATTGTGGCAATCAGTCGCGATCTCTGAATAACGAACACCAACCCGAGACGTTCCATCAAAGGCCCGTGCCCTTGTGGCACTTATAGCTTTGACACCCTGTAGCGTCGTTGAATAACGTTTCCAGATACGGGTTCCTATCTTCGATTTGTTCCTCAGGACATTCTCTGCAACTTCTCGATGTTTGTTGCTACATTTCTTTGACATCATTTATATAGGGTGAAAAACAATTGCCGCATCTGGGAAGGGCCAAAAAGCATTCCACCCTGGGTTCCATCCCATAGGTTTATGCCAAAACGTGCATGAAAGACGCATTCATAGCTGAAAAAAAATGGTTCAAGTGGCTCTGAGCACTATGGGACTTAAAATCTTAGCTCATCAGTCCCCTAGAACTTAGAACTACTTAAACCCAACTAACCTAAGGACATCACACACATCCATGTCCGATGCAGGATTCGAACCTGCGACAGTAGCAGTCTCGCGGTTCCGGGCTGCAGCGCCTAGAACCGCACGGCCACCGTGGCCGGCTTCATGGCTGACATGTGGGTTGTGATCCTATCAATTACGGCTGTAGTGGACGTTTAAAATACCTTCATGTGTGAAGCTAGATTCATCAGTCCATATCGTGTTATTTATAAAATGTACGTTATCTTCCACTTGGTGCAAAAGCCTTTCACAAAACTGTACTCATCGAATGCAATCTTCTGGTAGCTGGTGATGAGTTAATGTGTAATGATTGGAGTGCAGTTCTTCGTAGTGGAACATTTTAACAACCAGTATTTGAGATAGGTGGAACTGTCTTGCAATATCATCGGTACTTCACCGAGGTGACTGGTGAGCTGTTTCATGTATTGCATCCTCTGTTTATGGAGAACGTCTAGTCCTTGAACGACTTCTGACCATTATTCATGGACGAAGATTCCCGATTACCCAGAGACGTTGCAGCAGGCAACGAGAAACATTCTTATCGGGACAGCGCCTTTGAGGGTATCGCGCAGCATACACCGGAGCAGCAGCAGCAGCTTGGTTGTCACATGCACCCAGTACCAAAAGCATATCGACGTATTCATCGTTTGCGTACTCCGTCGACAGGCCGTCCTACATGAACCTGATTCGCCCACTTGTGCTTGTACGCGGCGCAATTGGAAGATACAAGCATGGAGTGTAATGGAGCCTAGCGTCATGTTGTAGGCTATTGTCATGTGACAAAACGATGTCCCGCATATAAACGACAAGAATAGTGAATGGGCCTCTAAAAATTAGAAAAAGGAACCTGACGTGGATTTGTAGAAGAGCCCCATGGTGGATGTGGGTTGTATGTCACAGCGGCATGCTCAGTGAGCTACGACAACAGGTATGGTAGTGTGGGGTGAAACACTTTCCTCTGTACATGTACTGTGCGATGTGGCAGTGTTGCCAACTCCTGGTTTCCATGTATGTGTTTCCAAACGCAAAAAAAAAAAAAAAAAAATAAAAAAAAAAAAAAAATGGTTCAAATGGCTCTGAGCGCTATGCGACTTAATTGCAGAGGTCATCAGTCCCCTAGAACTTAAAAATACTTAGACCTAACTAACCTAAGGACATCACACACATCCATGCCCGAGGCAGGATTCGAACCTGCGACCGTAGCGGTCACGCGGTTCCATACTCAATGGGCCAGACACGGGGAATCATTCTGTGATAATACGGACCACATATGGGGAAACCTACTGACATGAGAGACTTTGACAGAGGGCTGATTGTCACTGTCCGGTACATACGAACGAGCACTCGGAAATGGCTCAACTTGTCGGCGATTCGTTAGCTACCGTCGTGAGCATCCCTGGAATCTGTTGGAAGTACGCAACAGTCGCAGCTGGGGCGTGGTACGGACACGCCAATAGCAATAGCAATTTATACTAACAACCAAATTTAATTTAGTTTTTCTTCTCATGTGCGTCTGCAAAGAAGCTGAGTATATCTGTGAATTTTTCTGTGTTGACTGGTATGTACTAACACATTCTAAGTTGTAGTGTAAATTTTAGTGCATCTGCACTGTGTAAGCTCAATTTAGAGTGTAGTAAAACCAGATATAGTGAAACAGCAGTACTCAGGTTGATTCCAGCGTCTGTTTGACTAGTGTTTTATACCTAGTACCAAAGACGAGCATTGATTAATGGTGGGTCGGGAGTTGCCCATGTTGTGTTTGAATGCTGGTTAATTGGCCACTGTCCGCAAAGAGCTGGAAGCTGTGTCGGCTAAGGTCGCCAGGCGCCAGGCTGCTGCCCCGGGCTGCCTGGAGCATCTGAAACGAGTTCTTTGGTTGTTGTGACATTGGCTAGTATGTTGAAAGTCACAGCAACTACCGATTCGCTAGTCCTGACCCGTTGACACTTACCTGAAGCTGAATGACGATCAGTGGCGGTTGTGGTGCGACCTCGCTAGTTAGATTAACTACGTCGTGAGATGAGCAGTACGTATTTATAAAGACTGACTTCCTCTCATTACATTGCTCAATGCTCGTGTGAAGATAGCAAGCCACTTACATCCAAAACAGATCTGATCTGAAGGGATTAAATTTTCCTTGAGATATATGACTGGTTTCGGGCCTGAGCCCATCGTCAGCCGGTGGCGTTGACTTGTTTCAAGTTATACATTTGTATCCTAAAAAATAGAAAAGTTTTGTGAGTTATAGTTTACAAAATATTTTCCATTTTACATTTGCGCCCTAAATTTTAACAACGTTTTTGTGATTACACAGTGTTACCCTTATATATGCTCTATAATTGTACTTTTAAATGATCATAAGACTATTATAGCTTCACTGAATATGGATGTATATAAGAATGGAAAGGAAGTTAGGAAGATATTTCTGTTTGGCAAGAATGACAGAAATCGGATTTCAGACTATGTATGCAGTCAACATGAAGAAATTACCTACCAGACAGAAAAGGCTGAGCATAAATGGAATAATCTGAAGAACATTTTTTAATATTCTTTACTTTATAAGTACGTTCTGAGCAAAGTGGTCAGGGATAAGAAAAGTTCGCCTTAGAAGTCCTACGAAAGAGAAGGATGCTTCACTATAAGCATAAACAAAGCCTCACAGACAAACGTAAATTGAACGAAAACAAAAATAATATAAGGAGCTTCTGATGCGAGTCGATAGCCGTTATGTTCCAAGGAGCCAAATGCTATGACCTCGTCGCTGATGGTAGGCTGATGTAAGGTGGCCAAAGGAATCTGTTGCAGTAGGAATCTGAACAGGCAAGCAAAGATTAGTTGACACAAGTGCAATTTAAATAAATATAATTTTTTCACTTATGCGAAAGAATTACTAGAATTTTGATAACTTGTGAAAGTCTGACAAGGAAGTCTCTTGGTTCGGAGTGTGTGGGAGTCATGCACCCGACCGCTTGCCAGGAATATTGAAGCGTAGGCCGCACGTTGGAGTAAACATCTGATTGTGAAAAATAGAATGAATTTTCGTTATGAAACTTCTGTTTCCTAAATTAATGTCGAAGTCTCTGCAGAGTGTCCTTACAGCGTCTGTTATCCTCCTTGCATATATTCCATGTTGACGAAAGAAGTATACATCAGAAGGCTATATGTGTTTTGTTGTTTTCCACGGAATGATCATGCATTTGGTGTCTTACACTCATACGAATAATTTACTACTATTGTGTCCTTATGAGCATTCCAAGAATTACAAAGTAGTATACACTTCTGGATATTTGCGACATTGTCATTAAGAATATTCACGGAAAAGGATTTTAAGCGATCTTTTGACCTTTTCTCACTTTTTCTAGCCTACAAATGTATATTCGGTGGAATGTAGTGTTTAACAGCCTTTATAACTCTCGGGCCGAAAATTTCTTCCTGAAGACATACAGTTTCTTGTTGGGACTCCATTAACTGAAAGTCAAACATCTATTGTATAGTTACGTGTTCTATTGTTTGCAGACGGGACCAAGGTTTTTCCCCCCTTTTCAGATAGTGTCGCACCACAAGCTAGTTCATAATAAAAGGCACTTTGACACAGTTACACATATATGTGGTTGTACCTGGAAACCTGCAGTTTTCTGATTTACTTCTTCGACAAAATGTGCCCCAGATTGGCGAATGTCTTGGTATTCCGTACACCCTGGCTGTCATGAAAGCGGTGATGTGTCTACGTCTACGTCTACGTCTACGTCTGTAGTCTTTCATGAGATGTGGTGTGAAAACTGCGGAACGTTTAAACTCTGTGTGTCCAGTTTCTGTTGTTTTTTGTATTGCTGAAAATTTCAGGTACCAGTCATGGACATAGTTTCCTTAATTCTTGCTATTAACACTGGGATAGAACGTATTTTTTATGTCGAGTTCTTTGACTGCCTTATTTCTTAGAAACTTGCACTAATGGCCATTAAAATCGCTGCACCAAGAAGAAATGCAGATGATAAACGGGTATTCATTGGACAGATATATTATACTAGAACTGACACGTGATTAGATTTTCACGCAATTTGGGTGTATAGATCCTGAGAAATCGGTACCCAGAACAACCACCTCTGGCCGTAATAACGGCCTTGATACGCCTGGCCATTGAGTCAAACAGAACTTGGATGGCGTGTACAGGTACAGCTGCCCATGCAGCTTCAACACGATACCACAGTTCATCAAGAATAGTGACTGGCGTATTGTGACGAGCCAGTTGCTCGGCCACCATTGACCAGACGTTTTCAATTGGTGAGAGATCTGGAGAATGTGCTGGCCAGGGCACCAGTCGAACATTTTCTGTATCCACAAAGGCCCGTGCAGGACCTGCAACATGCAGTCGTGCATTATCCTGCTGAAATGTAGATTTTCGCAGGTGTCGAATAAAGGGTAGAGCCATGGATCGTAACACATCTGAAGTGCCGTCAATGCGAACAAGAGGTGACCGAGACGTGTAACCAATGGCTCGCCATACCATCACGCCGGGTGATACGCCAGTATGGCGATGACGAATACACTCTTCCAATGTGCGTTTACCGCGACGTCGCCAAACACGGATGCGACCATCATGATGCTGTAAACAGAACCTGGATTCATCCGAAAAAATGACGTTTTGCAGTTCGTACACCCAGGTTTGTAGTTGAGTACACCATCGCAGGCGCTCCTGTCTGTGATGCAGCGTCACGGATAACCGCAGCCATGGTCTCCGAGCGGATAGTCCATGCTGCTGCAAACGTCGTCTAATAATTCGTGCAGATGGTTTCTGTCTTGCAAACGTCCCCATCTGTTGACTCAGGGATCGAGACGTGGCTGCACGATCCGTTACAGCCATGCGGATAAGATGCGTGTCATCTCGACTGCTAGTGATACGAGGCCGTTGGGATCCAGCACGGCGTTCCGTATTACCCTCCTGAACCCTCCGATTCCATATTCTACGAACAGTCATTGGATCTCGACCAACGGGAGCAGCAATGTCGCGATACGATAAACCGCAATAGCGATAGGCTACAATGCGACCTTTACCAAAGTCGGAAACGTGATGGTACTCATTTCTCCTCCTTACACGGGGCATCACGACAACGTTTCACCAGGCAACGCCGGTCAACTGCTGTTTGTGTATGAGAAATCGGTTGGAAACTTTCCTCATGTCAGCACGTTGTAGGTGTCGCCACCGGCGCCAACCTTGTGTGAATGCTCTGAAAAGCTAATCATTTGCATATCACAGCATCTTCTTCCTGTCGGTTAAATTTGGCGTCTGTAGCACGTCATCTTCGTGGTGTAGCAATTTTAACGGCCAGTAGTGTATGTTCATTACGTCGTTTTTTGCTTCACATAATCAAATATTACTACGACTTCCTTTTTAGAGACTGGTGTCTCCTCAATAACGAATTGTACGTTGTGGCCTTTACGTGAAGGTGTATGGTAATCATTACAAATATGTTCAACATGTTCTTTCGGAACTTTTGTTCAGATATTAACGGTAATTTATTTCTTTTCTGGTGAAGGTTCATAGTCACCATAAATATTAGATTCTCTTTGAGGAGTATTGCTTCCGCCACTGCCACTAGCACTATAATCTCGAACACTATTAATCGCGTTGTCGTCTGTAAAGTCGTTTCCTTCATCCACTATCCTATCCAGTGTAACTTCAGTTGAGCAGTCAAACGAATATTCATGTTTCTAAATAATCAGATCCACGAAAATCATTACGAAAAGTGTCACCCACCTGTCCTACTCAGTTTTCCGTTGGATAACGCCTTCTTATCTTGGATGACGCAATATTTAAAATGTGCTAAAAATTAAAAGTTTCGTTCATATTTGCAGTCTCTGTATAATAATACTGATACACGTGTACTAGACATGTCAGCTACTTGCTGGGGTAACTGATTGACTGCCGTGTTAATCCCGCCTCCCCTCCTCCACGACTGCGAGCATTGTTGTGTAAAAACCAAGGGGAACTAAATCACACGTCGTCGTAGGCATGGTCAGAAATGTGGGACGGGTCTGCGTACACATGTTTAAATATGAATTCTTGCTAGAGCCGAGGGAAGTGCCTTGTAAGTATACTGAATGTTTGCCGGTAGAGCTATCAACGCCTCGGTGTAGCGTTGGGCACCATCTAGTAACTAGAAGTTATCTTTTACCAGCATACTGGTGACCAAGTGGCCTCCACTTATAACGCCATTCTGGTAGTCCTGTTTGGTTGACGGACTGGAGGTTCTTTATTGGCGGCGGTGTTCAAAACACAGGTTGCGACGCCCGGAGGAATCTTCGACGCATTGGTTCTGGCAGTATGGGTAAGCTATGACTCTACAAGGAGTGCAATGCGTGAAGCGTGCTACTGACTTGACGGATAATACTAATAAGGTTGGGTATTGCGTTAAATAAGTGAACGAATCGAAGCTATCTGTTCAAATGGTTCAAATGGCTCTGAGCACTATGGGACTTAACATCTATGGTCATCAGTCCCCTAGAACTTAGAACTACTTAAACCTAACTAACCTAAGGACACCACACAACACCCAGCCATCACGAGGCAGAGAAAATCCCTGACCCCGCCGGGAATCGAACCCGGAAACCCGGGCGTGGGAAGCAAGAACGCTACCGCACGACCACAAGATGCGGGCTAGCTATCTGTCCACCCACTTTGAGACCATAAGGGTATTAAAACGGATTATGACAGAAGTTGCATTACTAAACCCTTCTTTCCAAAAAAAATTAACACATGAAGATTGCACTGTGGTTCGTCCCTTAAATCGTTACATTACGATCAAAATAAGTGACCATTAGATGGAAAACCCGCCGAAATCATTCAGTATAAGTGTTTGGGTACGCATATGATTCTGTATAGAGTATGCGGAAGAGCTTGCTCGTCTTCTAGCACTAGCTTACCCTACGTCGCTGGAGGAGTGAAGCGTTGCTATTGATTGGAAGAAAGCGAAGGTCGGTCCCGTTTCCAAGAAGGGTCGTCGAAAAGACCATAAAACTATACCTCTGAAGTCGCTCTGTGGCAGTACTTTGATACTTGTTTTATACTCGCACGTTATTATATTGAAAGTCTACTCTGTAGGAATGAACATGGATTCCGAAAACAACGATCGTGTGAACTCCAGCTCCGTCTGTCCTTCCACACCAAGTAACGAGGAAGTACAGGTGCCCAGATAGATGCCGTGTCCCTTGATATCCGTAACGTGTTCGATACAGTAGCTATATATGTCACTATTTCGACGTGCACTAGGAAGTTTCTATATGTGCAGCATCGTTGCACTTCCTATGGGTAAGTTCTTCGACCACAACCTACATGTTTCCGTATGAGCAACACCTTTACACCTGCTACGTCTAAGTTGTTTCACCATAGCCCACATATTAGTATGTAAACACAGTGTATTTCACGAGTGCACGTCGTGAAAGTGACATACGCAGCTAAACTTTATAAAACTGAAATATGGACGTGAAAACGATAACAAGCGTGCAAATAAGTGGAAAAGCTGTCACCACAGCGTAATTATAATAATGGTGCTTCATCTTTATGTACGTACAGATATATTTTCGACAAATGCTGCCTTGCTACTTACAACTGTTCCACTTGTATCTGTTTAGTCATCAGCAAATAATTTTTCTGTATTTATTCAGTGATCTCCAGCAACATAAACATGTAAATGAATGTATAAATACCTGAGAATTGGCAAAAGACCGAAACCGGTCGTGTGGCAAATAAATAACCTATTCTGACTGGTAGCGGAAATTTTTCTACACCCTATAAGCCAATTATGTGTTTATGTTGAGATTTATTTTTGTACCTTTCTGGATGTCTCCGCTGCTATATTGTAAAGTACAATACAACAAAAACCTACCTTACTGCGTCAAAAGTAGATAAGCTCCTGAATTCCGTCGTTACCAGTAAATGATCTGTGTTTTCTTTACTAAAAATGTCTGCGAACAAGAAAAGCATAGACAAAAGGAAAGAAACAAAACCTAAGAACCGTTTTTACTTGGCTGCAGCGAGGAAAATAATTTCGTTGCTTCTGTGTCTACTATAGTTCATGTTTACAAAAGAAGTTCGAAATTGGTGCCGTTTGCTCGAATGTAAATATTATATTGACCAAACATTCCTTCACGCCCAGGCTCAACCGCTGTACGTGCGCGAGGTACATGGTCTGGTGACGTCAAATGTTGATCATTTCTCATCCTTTTCTGGAATATTTCCAGAAATTTGTGGCCCCATGCACCCCATATTAAACTACTTGCCTCAGCGTCATCTATGTCGCTTTTCAAATTTTAATAAGGATGACCCTGTAGGTGTATATGTAGATCGAGCAAGCTTACAGCTGACTAACTTCGCCGTTTCCGAATGTACAATCCGAGACGAGGAATCGAAACAACCTCCCCTCACTGAAAGTCACTTGGGTGAGTGGTGTCTTCCACTTGCGGTCCACATCCACAACACACTCGTTCTCCACTCGTCTCTGCTCCGAATAAATATTTGCCGTAACGCGTCACGTGCACCTACATCATCGAGCAGCGTTCTATCTCACGGTCTGCAGTGGCCACAAAGTTTTGGCTTTTCACTGAACGTAGTGATGAACTATGCCAAACTGACCAAAAATCAACTGTTACCATGTATTTATATGTCACATTTTCGTTAGAACATGCAATAATATATAGGTATCAGCAAAAGATGGCGAGCAGAAGGACCCCTGAAATTTTCCGTCTACAACCTGTTTTTTTGGATACGATTCAAACTGGAGGAGAATCTCATAAATTATTACGCTGTGCAGTTTAAGTATTTCTTGCAGGTCATAAATACAATGTATTCCCAGTGTTAAAAGTCAATATCGTCTGCAGTTGCACTAGAGTTTCCACTAGCGTAGTTCGTAACTGACACTTTTCCCGTGCTTTTCAAAACCGAGGATGTTCAGACACGAAACGCCTTTTAAGGTATGTATTTCAGCAGGACAGTCTTCAGAAAAAACTTCCGCTTTCATTTCAACAGCGCTACAACAGTTTTCCATTGTGGTGCCATTCGCCGTCTCTGCGTTATGTCCTCTTTGTTTTCATTCTGACAGACACAGCTTCCCACAAAGGACAGATAACAAAGCTGTGCCGTCTCCGCAGATAAGCTTCCTCCACTCAGCTGCGCCTGTTTCGTGAAGCATATGCTCTGCTTTCCTCTGACAACTCCAGGGTAGAACTAATCACATAATTGTTTCCCACTTTCACTGATTCTCTCTCTCCCTCTTTCTCGCTCACACTAACACACACACACACACACACACAAAGGCCTTCAATGTCCTCTTTCCACCTATCCGCTCTCTCCTCAGCATTTAACAGAAGAATGCCCGTTGCACTCTTGCTTTTGACTTCACCGAAGGTTCTTCTTACTTTCCTGTATGCTGTGTCAGTCCTTCTGACAAACATTTCTTTTTCGATTTTTTCACGTTTTTCAAGCAGCCATTTCATCTTAGCTTCAATGAATTTCCTATTTATTTCGTTCCTCAGTGACTTGCATTTCTGTATTCCTGAATGTCCTTGAACATTTCTGTACTTCTTTCATCGATCAGCTGAAGTATTACTTCTGTTACCCACGGTTTCTTCGCAGTTACCTTCTTTGTACCTAGGTTTTTCATATCAATATCTGATTGCCCTTTTTAGATGTCTCCACTCCTCTTCAACTGTACTGGCTACTGAGTGTTCACTTATTGCTCAATCTGTAGCCTTAGAGACCTTCACGAGTATCCTTTCATCGCTTAATAGTTCCGTATCCCAGTTCATTCTGTGTTGATACTTTCTGACTTACCTGTTCTGTTCCTGCTGTATCTATAGATTTAGAGTATTTCAAGTTGTGAAGAAAACGGTTCCTGGAGATTTACTGTGACCCTGAATTTGTAATCAGACAATGTTTAAACAAAAAGTGCTTGAAGAAAATTAATATTGTGTAAACGCCACGAACCCGTTTTACATCTGGAAACTTCATAAGCACACCTCTATACTAGAACTTTCCGAATCCTGTTAAACTCCTGATAATAAAATCCTTTGATAGTGGAAATCAGTAAAACAATCTAAAGCTAATTTGATAAACAATGACTCAGTGTGCTGTACTTTTGCTTACCAATAACAGTTAAACCCAGATAAATTTGCACCTAAACAAGAATGAATGGGAATATAATATTAAGTGGCATGTAAACAAAGATCGCGCACTTTAACAACAGTCGGATTCAAAGCTCCATCCAATACGCTATCTTGAACCAATGGCGAATAGGCTATTTCTTTGTAAGTAGTTGGTGTAAATAGCGCCAATGCCAGCTGCCTCAACTTACGCGTTTATCCACATTTTACAGTGCAACACATAAATTCTCCTGTCTAAATTACTGCAGATACACATCGAAGCAGGCCCTTCCAAAAGACACATACAACGCATGCAACGACTAATGCGAATACTCTGAAGAACAATAACAAATAATTGATGGCAGTAGTACTGTTATGGGTGGAGCCAGCTATCATTGTAGGTGAACAGTCTTTACAATTCACTACCGAGAGAAATATTAAGAGATAATCTATTACAAAGCAAAAAGGAATAAAATTGGTTGCAATTGTGCTTGTCGGATACATGAATGTTTTTAGACCTTAGCTGTTCTGTGTCGGAGTGAGGTGGCGACGGCAGTAGAAGCAGTTTGAAGTTGCTGATATGAATCCTATAAGTTCATCCGCTCGTGTCCTTCGTATTAAAATATCCTCTTTCCTTACATCCTGTTTGGGCTAGCGGTGGTAATAAATGGCGTAGCACCCATTTGTCGTTGGCCCGAAGAAAGTAACTGCTTATGCAGCACCAGAAGGTCGTATTGGTGCAAGTATAACTTTCAGACACGACAGTTTGGCACAGTCCACATGACGTGTTTAAATTAACATTCTACTTGCTATACTTCGCCAACTGTGAAGCTAGACACCCCATATACTGTTAATATTCACGGTTCATAATAATACTGTTCCCGCGAAAGTAGTCACTTACCTATTAACACAGTTTCCACATTGACAGTTAGTGTTTCAGCACACATCATATACCGTAGTCAAGATAACGAGCAATATTAAATTCACAGTTTATGTAATGCACTTCAATTCTAAATCGACGACAATACTGTCTGTTCGCGAGTGCCTTGTCACTGCCAGAGGCATCGTTCTGGAAAGAGCAACAGCGTTTGCATAATACAACGTCCTTTTAGAATATCCATCATAAAGTCAAATTCCAAACCGGTCTAACACAAAAACGTCCGGTCTTAACATCGCGTTAAATGCACACAATTGCCACACACAGTAGTCAGTACTTGCTTCCACACCGCCATGCTTTCGCGCCAATTCCTATGGTCTGCTCCACACTGTTCGACCCGACAACTATCGATACCTCTCTCGCTCCACAGTTCTTACAACACTTCTGCCTGTTTCATTCCGTTTCACACAATACATTTTGTAAAACTATTGAAAGATAACCAGAAACAAAATTTAATATATATACTAAGATGGTATCTGTTCTTCCGGACATGTCCGAAAGAATAGATATCATCTTAGTATATGTATAGTTAAGGCTCATCGGCCACTTGACCATCTTCTTCTTCTGTGCGAATGCACAAACAGTGCCCGAACTCTTACGGGAATCGGCAACGTGCCGCGAGTAATGAGTATAATGGGCGGGGTCACTACGAATGTAATGCGGGACAATACGCTGAGAATGTGGGTTTCGCGGGAGGCGTGCCAGAGATAAATCCCTGCAGTCACGCTATGTTCTGTGTCCTCGGTGGCTCCGATGGGCAGAGCGTCTGCCATGTAACCAGGAGATCGCGGGTTCGAGTCCCGATCGGGGCTCACATTTTCATCTGTCCCCGTTGACGTATGTCAACGCCTGTAAGCAGCTCAGGGTGTTCATTTCATTGTAACAAAATTTAAGTCTTTATATACGGAACTCGTACAGAAATTAGCACAGCAAACACAGTCACACGCTTCATGTTCTACACTATGTAACCAAATGAAAAATATTCTACGTGATCGGAAATGTATCATTGGAGTACAAAGTAGTAAAAGAAAGGAAAAATCTTATATATCGTTATTAGCCATGGCATCACAAAGCGTATCTTGTCATCTCTTAGTACTTCCGTGTCCCACTTCTTTTCGTATTGATAGTTCCTGACTAATCTCTTAAACTTCAATCTGATTTTGATCACTATTACATTGTGATCTGAGTCTGTATCTGCTCCTTGGTACGCCTTACAATCCAGTAACTGATTTCGGAATCTGTGTCTGACCATTATGTATTCTAACTGAAACCTTCCCGTACCTACCAAGCATACCTCCTCCTCTTGCTATTCTTGAACAGAGTATTCGCTGTTACAAACTGAAATTTATAACAGAACTCAATTAATCTTTCTCCTCTCTCATTCGTTGTCCCTAGCCCATATTCTCCTTAACCTTTTCTTCTACTCTTTCCTCTACAACTGCATTCCATGACCATTAGATTTTCATCTCCTTTTATGTGCTGTATTACCCTTTCCATATCCTCATATTCTTCATCTCTCTGCTCACCTACAGCTTGCGACGTCGGCATGTATACCTGAAGTATCTTTGTTGGTGCTGGTTTCCTGTAGAGTCTGTTAAGAACTACCCTATCGCTGAACTGTTCACAATGATACAGTCTTTGCCCTTCCTTCACTCTTATAAGGAATCCTACTCCTGTCATACCATTTTCTGCTGCTGTTGATACTACCCTATATTCATTTGACCAGAAATCCTTGTCTTCTTTCCGTCTCACTTCACTGACCACTAGATTGACCCTTTGGATTTCCCTTTTCAAATTTTGTAGCTTCTTAGTCATATTCAAGTTTCTGACAGTCCACGCACCGACTCGTAGGACAGTATCGTTTCGTTGGTTATCCTACCTTTATCTCGTCCCCACCTGCCCCTTGGCAGTCGCTTCTAGAGATCCGAATGGGGGACTACGCCGGTATCTTTTTCCAATGGAAAGTTCATCATGTCCTTTTTTCAACTACAGGCTACATGTCCTGTGGATATGTGTTATGTGTATTTAAAGCAGTGGTTTCCATTGCCATTTGCATCCTCGTGCCTTTGATCATAGCTGATTCTTCCGCCTTAGGGCAGTTTCCCATCTCAAAGACAAAATTGCGCCCTGGATCTCTGTCCGCTCCTCTGCCATCTTTGACAAGGCCGTTGGCAGAATGAGGGTGACTCGTTATGCCGGAAGTGTTCGCTTGCCAATTCTGGTTATTAATCAAAGTTTAAGCGGTGGAGTGTTTCGAACCGGGGACCGAGAATGTTTGATTATTACTCATAGGCGCTACCCCTAGACCAAGGCACCAAGAGTTCGCATGCTTCTTATCTTAGTGGTCCTTACGCGAAATGTATGCTCGCGGCAGCAGAACAGTTCTTCAGTCAGCTACAACTGCCGATTAAATAAATTCCTCGAAAAGAGCGTCGTCTTTCCTCAAGGGATTCCCACTTGAATTTCCAAAGCATCTCCATAATACTTGCATGTTGATCGAAACTACTCGTAGACTGAGTCGCACTAATGTTCCGTACGCGGTCTCCTTTATAGATGCCCAATTCTTTCCTAAAATTATTCCAATTAACCTACTTCTGTGCTCCTTCTATTTCGCATCGCTTTACAATGTTACGTCTAAATATTTAACTGACTTCACTGTGTAAACTGTACTCTACTAATTCTGTATTCGAACATTACAGGTTGTTTTTATGGAGCACCTCTTACGATACCCTTGTCTATGACGAACATTCGCCTGCTGTGTCGAATACCTACACAATGACAGATACATTTCGCATGGTACACTTGCTGGAGATGCTCAGTTTCAGTTCAGTTTTCATGCTTTGAAAAGAAGTCTGCTTAGTCCACAGTACAGTTTGGCAGTGTGACAACAGTTGGCCACAATAAAACAGAACATTTTGCTTAAATAACTTTGTCTTTCGGCAACGTTAATGCAACTGCTCTCGCCTTTGCTGAGTCAAGGCGTATGCTTTGATAAACATTACTGCATTTGATAATCTTCACTTAGTATCTGTAACACCATATTCGATATTCTTACTTCATAAAACGTAAACACATTCACATGAAAACTAGCGATATACTCTGGAGAAGAAAAAGCTCTGAAGAATGATAGCTCACTACCGAACCGTCATAAATATGTCTTTTACACCTTTTTCTAGAAATCCAAGCAATCGACTGTCTTTCTGTTTTCATACTAAGTAGTATGGGTGCCGTGCACCTTACACGATATGTGTTACTGCGTGCTTTTCCCGTCATACCTTGTATGTCGTTCATTTTCCCAAGCTCTTCACAAAGTCAGCATATCGAAAAAAAGATGAAAGTGAAAAAGAAGATATACAGTTGCAGTTCATACGCATTTTACACAACTGAATAGTAACAGTGAAGAAGTTGTAACCATTTGTGTTTAGCTGTATTTTATCGCATGAGCAGTAGAAACACAGTTTTCGGCAACAGTGGATTTGTTGGCTTTCAGGGGACGAGTATGCTGCTGGTGTTCCAGGATGCAATTCTGAAAAGTTAGCGTAGTTGGCCATGTACAAGATTTACCACATTCGTCCTGAATACTATACTCATCTGACTAGCGCAAATTTGGATCATCTTTGATAGATTCCAAGAGCACCGATATTTTTGATGGAGAACGAAAAATAACGTTAACCTTATCTCAACTTAATTCTCTGACTATTTTCACTGAAAGATATCCCGTATTCGTTGTTTTCAAAGTCCCATCGTCTCCCATGTTCTGCTGTTTATAGGTCAGTAACGCTCTCTGTACTCGCCGAGACAAACACCCATTGTTTAGGTACAAATTTTATAGGTTTTCCTGTTCCTCTTGCAGGTTATTGTTATCTGAGACAGTATGGTCTCGGTGGGTCAAAGTCTTTAGAACGTCCATTATTCATCGCGTGATGACAACTAGTAGCCTGTAAATACAAATCTGTACGCGTGGGCTTTCAAAATCCTGAGTGTCCAAGTGTACACTGCACTTACGCCGCTCCAAAACTTCGGAAAACGGCTGACAACCTTATTTACTCTTCTCAATAGTAAATTATATGTTTTTATAGATGAATTTTAGATGTTGAAGGAACTCTCGGAAACTGTCCGAACCATTATGCCAAACTATGAAATTATCATCAACGTAGGGTCCAAATACTGTTGGTTTCCATAAAATTTTTCCATAAAAACATCGGCCAGAAGGAGATACAAATGACTGTCCATGGTGACACGTCCAGATTGTTCGAAAAATCCTTGGAAGCCACGTCGACGATTGCGTTAGAATATCGCTGTAATTTCACCCCGAAACGTTAGGCCGATGAGATGTCGCCAGTCCAATGGAGGCACGTTTATAAAAAGTGAAACTGAAGAATGAGTTGCTTCTTTCCACGCTAAGTGGTATAAGCCAAATGATAAAATCAGTAAAGTCCCTCACATGATGAGAAGGTTCGGCTGCAGTAAGTCTGAGAAAAGACGCCAAATACTTGGCTAAATCACGGATGGCTGGTCCGATACTGCAAAAAATACGTCGTAGAGGCTGACTTTCGTTATGGATCTTAAGTAGTCCTTACAGTCTATATGGAACTGAACTAGGTGGTCTTAAGGGGCTCCGGAAAGGCTCAAAATCATGAAAAGTTCAATTTTTACTTTTTTGCGTTTTCTGAATCTGCAGACTATTACCTTTTAATAGATATATAATTTATTCAATTTCGAAGACTACAACTATTTTTAAATTTTTTTTGAAATGTGTTCTACATGGGCGTGACCCACTGTGGCGCTGTTAAACTGCTGTCAGATGGTGTTATTATTAACGTCCATGTTCATCAGGTACATTTTAGTGATGTGAGATAAAGTATGTGTTGTGGCTAACCTGTGATGGTTCAATATATATCACTGGTGTGATTGTCGATTGTTTCATGTTTACTTACTCTGTCGTTATCTCGAAAATATTCGTAATTAATTCTGTTTCTTGAGTCTCTGTTTTGTTGAAGTATAATAATGAGTAAAAGTAAAGTTATTAGAAATCCTCTGAAGGCTTTTAAGAAAAGGAGAAATGTTGGAAAGCCAAAGGTATGTGTTATTACTGTAAACAATAAAGACGATAACCAAGTGAGTGATCCTAACCTCTCAAGTACACCTGCCCACAGCAGTCAAAGTGGGAATGAAAATACTTCACAGAAGAAGCTTGGTTCAATGAGTGAAAACTATGAATGTTTTATGGGCGAATCGGATGTGAATGAAATATTTGATATGTCGGTTCTCAAAGGAATTTTTTCAAACTGTGTAAGATGTATTCATTGTAGTGAAGTTGGTCTGGAAATCTCCATAATAAAGCACGTAGGACTTGCTAGTGAAATACAACTGAAATGTGATAAGTGTTCATACATGACCACCTTTTGGAACAGTGTTGCAGTAACTGCAACTGAAGAAAATGGTAGCAAAATCTACGAACACAACAACGAGCGATGCTTGCTTTAGACAAGGAACGCCTTTGGGCTGCAGACAGGGCTGTAAAGAGTCTAGAAATACAAGCAAGAGTAAACAGGAGGAGGAACAAGAGGAAGCTGGAGGAGGAGTTTGCAGAGGATGAAGATAATCCATTCTATGGACCTGGAATGCACTAAAAAGTTAATCCAATCTTTGTCGCTCGATTCCCAAAACTTTTATTTTCTCATACTAATTACATGTTTTCTAAGGATCTTCCAAACATATTTGTTTCAAACTTTCAGTAAATGTTACACAGTACCTTCTGCATAATTTAACACAGTTTTTTTTCCAAAAAACTGTATATTTTTGAATATATAAATAAAAAATTGCAAAAAATGTTGTGAATTTTCATTACAATTGAAAAAAAAATCATCTTTAATAACTGAACTAAAATTTTGTAAAATCCCTGTGTTAAGTTGTAGCCCATATTCCAATAAATAATCTGTAAAAAGTTCAACTTCCTACCTCAAATACTTTGTGAGGAAAGATGTAATTTATAAGCGTTATTTTAACATTGCAAGTATAGGGCGTTCCCCAGCCCCTTAATCTCGCAATGACCTCGTTAGGTACAATAGTGGAAGCCTAAATTTCTGCTGTTTTTCTCATCACAGTATGTGTATCAATCTTGTGATACGTTAAATCAAAAAGTGAAAGACTAATCTCCTATAGCATGGCCACAATAGCGTTACCTCTATCCACTTTGAGTCTTAACTTACACAGGGCTGCCATACCCATATGCGAAATGTTGTTCTTCAGTCAGGTGACTCTCATTAACACTTGGTAAGACTCTCGACGAATTTCACCTGATGTGTCTGTTACCAGACGGGCACAGCCACTTCGATGGAAATGATAAAGTCCACTAATGGTGGCGAAACAGGCGTAGGAGCAAAGTTAAGGCCTTTTGCTATCATGGTCTCAGTCACGTTTTATTATATCAGCAGACTTAAGTCACTTAAAGGGTTTTATGATATCAGGTCTTATTTTACATTAATGTTCAAGCTTTTTTTTTGGCAATTTTTTTCACAGAAATCCTTATCAACAAACAATAGTACTTGTCTTAAACACTATGTAAATAAAATATGTCTGGTAAATTGATGAGGTTATTCAGCACACAATGGCGACCAAAACATGTTTCACATGATTATGGACGAAATACAGGGCTGCCATCAAAATTAAAGGAGTATACATGATCAGGATTAAATTTTCGTTGGGGTGAACCTCGAAAATGAAATTTCCTTAAGTATTTAAGAATGGCGGCAACTTGAAAACATAGGTGCTCGTACATGACCTACTTTGTTGCCATTATATGTAAATAAATAACAAATAACGCATTTAATGTATATTTCATGAGGTTGACACCAAAATGTGAAATGTCTATTTTATTAAATCCAAAGCGGCATCCACTTTACAGAGTAGTTTTCTTAATCATGGGAACCAGTTTGAAATATGTTGTCTCGACAAATATACGTTTAAGGTTTTTGAGTTCGAATTTGGTGGATATAAGTTTAAAACTATTTTGTTTACTATTGAACTGCTGTTGCTGGGCCATTCGAAGATAAGCGCAGGTCCCTCTGTCTGCAGTTCTAGCCCCGAAGCTGCTGTGGAGACAGCGACGGTCCTAAAACTTTCGGCGTTTCTCGCCCGTTTTCGTGGCGAACGAGCGAGCCGTGACTACTGACTACCAGGAAACCCTTAAATCTGTGATTAAAATGGCCCATGCCCGATAGTTAGCAATTTTGACGACATTTACATTCTAAAATATGTGTTTTTGTGCATAAGACCAAATTAATAAGGTCATTGCTTCGTTCTTGTTTTGCGTATAGGCTCCAATTCATCTCTCCTTCAACTTGTTGTAATAGTTTCACTCCTCATTGGTGGATTATGATCAGGAGCATTCAGTGTCCGGTTAATCTCAGCTTCCTTCCCTTTACACCAACTTTCAGAACTGTAATCGCGCTGCGGACTGATATTCGCTATACTCCTGTGACTGGCACAACAATCACTTTTTTCATCTCACTTTAGTCGAAAGCACATTCTTCAGACTTCTGAGGGGGAAGTACAATACCAATATAGATATTTTCGTCAAGATAGGCTGTTACAACATAGCCGGCCACAGTGGCCGAGTGGTTCTAGGCGCTACGGTAGAAGGTTCGAATCCTGCCTCGGTCATGGATGTGTGTGATGTCCTTAGGTTAGTTAGGGTTTAAGTAGTTCTAAGTTCTAGGGGACTGATGACCTCAGATGTTAAATCCCATAGTGCTTACAGCCATTTGAACCATTTTTTGTTACAATATGTTTAGAGAAAAGAGATATAGTCTGAAGTCGCGAACGGCCCAAAACACCTAGATCCGCGTATTGTGCGTATGCGCCCTTCCAAGGAAGCAGGTTTTTCAGGTATAAGTAAAAATATCCCGACAATGTGCTTTTTATCACATATTATTATGACTATAGGAAGTGAGTATATGAAAAAAAATTTTTGGAAACATCGAGACCGTGAAACCTCCATATGCAGAAAAGTAAGGAACTGGTCAGTTTTAATATAGTTTCACTCTTTATAAATGTCTTTCGATGGGCTGGTTACATCTCACCGGCATAAGGTTTCGGGCTGACACTACAGCGTTATTCAAATTAACATGTTCCGCCTCGTACTTTTTATTTAGTAATCAGTTTTTCGGCCAATGTTAGGGTGTCCTATATAATCCCGTTGTGGTCAACCTACTCAGGGAAAATTATGAGGGGTGTGTTTTCAATCAACAGTATTCCGGCAGTACTTTAATGATACTTTTATAATTTGACCACATTGTTTGGCCAGTCTCTGAGAGTTCCTTCTCGACAAACACAGAGAGCGCTACTGGCTCAAGGATGGAAGGAAATTTTTGCTAAACGTCCCGTCGACATCGAGCTCTTTAGAGACCGAACAAGAGAAACCATCCCAGCATTTGCATGAAGCAATCTAGGGAAATCACGGAAAACCTGAATATGGATGTCCGGAATTGAACCGTTGTCCTCCCGAATACGAATCCAGTGTGCTAACCACTGCGGCAGCTCGCTCGGTGTTACTGACACAAGTAGCAGAACAAAGAAAGAGACGAGCCCTTCGAACCGAAAGCTTATCTACTAGGAGGGTTGGAACTTAGATAGTGGAAACTATTTATTTACAACCGATAGAAAAGAGTTACATGTTTTCACCTGTTACTGTCCTTCAAAGTAGTCACCAGTGTTGTGTAAAGCCCGTTGCTAGCTATGTGGAAGGCGTAGTATACCGTTGGCAGAGCCTGTTGTGTTGATGGTGCGAATGGAGTGGTCTACTGCTTGTCAATCTCTGGAACAGTTCTGAAACGAATGGCACGAAGTCGTTCCTTCATCTTCGGAATCAAATTAAAGGCACAAGGACTGAAGTCCGGGGAGTATTGTCGATGGTACAGTACTTCCCAGTCCCATCGACGGAACAGAGCGGCCACATCTTGCGCTGTATGCGCCCGCACATGGTACTGCAAAATGATGGGTTGTTTCGCAAAGCTGGTAGCAGGTGATGCTCCAAAAACGAACAGTAATACTGTGCATTGACGGTCTGCGTGGAGGAGCGTAATGTGTTAAGATGACACCGTCACAGTCGTACACGAGAATCACCGTAACTTTCACCATACTCGGGCTCTGACGCACATTCGACTTTCGCGGAGGACCCATAATGCTCTCGGAGGCTGTGGTGTTATGGTGTGGTCGGGTTTCGCATGCTGGGGGCTTACACCACTTGTTTTTTTGCATGGCATTATCACAGCACAGGCCTACATTGATGTTTGAAGCACCTTCATGCTTCCCACTGTTGAAGAGCATTTCGGGGATGGCGATTGCATTTTTCAACACGGTTGAGCAGCATTTCATAATACACGGTCTGTGGGGTAGTGGTTACAGGACAATAACATCCCTGTAATGTACTAGCCTGCACAGAGTTCTGAGCTGAATCCTATAGACCACCTTTGCGATGTTCGGAACGCCGACTTCGCGCCAGGCCTCACCGACCGACATCGATACCATGTGACGTCTCCGGGCAAGACATTTATAAAACAGTAGAATATAAAAAATAAAATAAACGTTTATCTGTATTATTATTATCATTACCGTATGAATGGTTGTAGATTATGTATAAAAGGAAATAATTTTTCATTTTTTATGTTTGTGCGATATTTACGTATCTATATTTCACAAATAACGTTTGTGGTCGGCGAATGTATGAATCAAAGCAGATAATGAAAAATAATTACAAAGATGCTTATTAAATTGCCTATAAATAATGGAAGTTAAAAGATTACTCTATCTGTCTTCTTGTAGCGGTTGAAGTTGTCAGAGACTATGACGCTCGCTTGAATGCGTAGATAGCCTTCGTTTGTCCTTTGATCGAGAAAGTCGCCATTGGAGGTTGATATTTGCAAATGGTGTGTTATCAATTTATGTTGATTATTTAAATATAGAAATCGTTAAAATTATTACCTGTAATAATTTATTGCTAGCTTGCCCAAGATTTCATTCCACGTTCTCAGCCGTTTTCAGCGTATTAGGAATTTTTCATGACGCAGAGCCGTGCAGCGATCACGAGAGCCGCCGCCGCGGCAAATTCAAATGAAATTGAATGAAAGCAGTTTTCCCGCAATATAGCGGGCAGGTAAAGGTACATTAAAATTATCTCTTTCAGCTTCCTGGAGACTTCAGAGGGAAATTGTGGATTTTATTATATAATTTTCAGGTGGACATGGGCAGCTGCTATTATGTTATCAGTTACGTAAATAATTGATGAGTGATAAAATTTTACTTGTGTGTGATCAAAGACTGCTGTGCAAAACCTGTTCTGGCCAATAACATAAATAGTGCACATATATTTAAAAAAAAATCCACTGCAGCTATTACGTTTAGTGAGCATAAAATACTGTAACTTCCGTACAGGTAATAGGAGCAATTTTCAGTACGTTCAAGAGATGAAAGTAGCGAAGGGCATTTTTTCCCATAATTAGTTACAGTAATGATATCATGTTCCATATCTAACAAGCCAGATCAGTGTTATATAAAAATAGTTTGCAAATTAAAGATCGTACGTCCATAGCACGAAATCTTTCAATATTTTCAACTGCAGAAACTAATAGTGAAAATCGTATTTTATCTGTCGTGCTCGCAACAATAAGCAATATAAAATTAAATAAAATATTATGCCATATAAAGTTCATATCAAGTAAAAAATGGTGTGCGGTGGGGATTACGCGACAATTTGGCGCCCAGAAGCGCGGGGCCCGAATGAGCAGCGGCCATGAAAAAAAAAATGTTTTTTCTTTCAGAATAGTTAGTGGATATATATTTTTTCTGATAAATGTACATATGTATTTTGTAAAAAGTGCTGTGTATTAATGCATGTATAATTCTTTCATGAAAACTACACCACTGCGAGGAAACGGAACGAGTAAAGACTGATTCTACAGAGGAATTGCAACAACATAGCCTGAAGCAGCCGAAATCAGAAGCGTGCAAATTAACGGTAAGACTACAGTGTAGTTGTCCTGTTAGTAGAGTAAGAATTAGTGAAGTCATCTCATGTCACTAGTGGTGTGCGCGTAGTTTAAAGATAGTTGTTTGTGACAGGACAGGGTTTGAATGTAGATAGAGTTTTTCATTGTGTAGTGTATTGTGCATCTGTTCATATATTTTGTGTGCAACGAGTAAGACGATAGATATTTATCCAACTTCGAAGCCATAAATATGGTCGAACTGCGTAGGCAACGCACAGGTTACTTACGCTTTGCTTCAGGCTGATCTGCGGCAGCTGGGTTGTGCAGGGTTTACTCAGGAGCATTTCCTATTTCTCTCTGGGGGGTGGGTTTGCGTGTAACATCTTTATTTGCTTGTGTGTCTTGGGTGTAGGCGGGCACGAATTATGTCCTGTCTTTGGTGCAGATTCCGTCTTATTTCGGATTATTTACATTACCATTCCAGCATGGCAACGGGTCGCGCATAGCGGTCCCTTGGCTGATGTGGCGCTCCAAGGTTTCTTATCAGGGGATTGGCGGAAGTTTCAGTCCTGGTGTAGAATCTTCGTGCTATCTGTTGATGTCGTTGTGGCACTTCCAGTGCATTTTCGGCTTCATGGATGTACCGATGCGGGAACTGCGGGGGAACGTGGAAAACACGACGAAGTACCTTACTTTGTAGCGGTTGAAGGCGCTGAAGATGTGTCTTTGCCGTGTTGCCCCATACCTCGCAGGCGTAGTCAAAAATGGGGCTGATGTACATTCTGAATATCAGTAGGCCGTTTGCTATCGAGAGGTCCGAACCTTCGTTTATGAAGGGGCAAAGTGCCCCTATCCTTTGAGACACTTTGGCGCGGATGTCGTCGACGTGGAGCTTCCATGTAAGCTGCTTGTCCATAGTCACTCCGAGGTATTTAACGGAGTCCTTCCACTGCAGTTCGGTTCCATAGAGCCGAAGGTTCCGAAGATGACGAAGCCGGCCAGGACCAGGTCGCCTCTTGGTGAAGGTGATAGTTTGCGTTTTCTGCGGATTAAACCGGATACGCCCCTTCGCCGCCCAGTCTTCTAGGACATAGCAGGCACTCTGCAGGCGCGGGACAAGTACTTCGAGCCATTTTTCCCTGGTGTAAAGCATTGTGTCATCAGTGTAAATGGCTTTTTCTACGCGTGGTGGTGATGGGAGGTCCGAGGTGAAGACGGAGTAAAGGACCGGCCCAAGCACCGAACCCTGTGGAACTCCTGCACGGATAGGTCGTGCCGTGGAAAGCGCATCACCGACTCTGACTGCGAAGATGCGTTGGCTAAGGTAGGCAGCAACGACTTTGACGTATGCCCTGGAAAATCCTAATGCGTGGCGCTTCCAAACGAGGCCCTGGTGCCACACGCTATCAAATGCCTTTGTCACGTCGAGAAGAACAGCACCACAGAACTCTCCGTTGTTGAAGGCCGTTGTGATGTATTCTATCGTCCGAAGAATTTGCTGTGTTGTGGAGTGTCCTGATCGGAAGCCAAATTGCTCCGGAGGCAGGATTCGGCTGTGGTCCAGGATGGTGTGGAGCCGCTTCAGCAGGAGCCTTTCAAAGAGTTTGCTTAGGTGTGACAGCAAGCTGATTGGTCTTTAGCTGGCGGGTAGTTGCCTGTTCTTCCTAGGTTTCGAGACAGCCACCTTCCATGCCTCTGGGTACGCTGCCATGGTAAAAATCCAATTGAAGATAGCCGCCAATCGCACTATGGCGGTCCACGGGAGTTGCCGCAACGTCCTTCCCGTGATGTCATCACAGCCGGGTGCTTTGTTGGTGGGCAATGCCCGGATGCCGTCTTCAACTTCAGCAGGTGCTACGGGAGGGATGGGGTCGTCATCTGCGCCATCTTCTTCGCAGAGGACGTCTGCAACTTCGTCTCCGATTTCTGCAACCCGCTGGAGGTCTACTCCGTCATCCAGCGGTCCGAAGTTTGCTTCAAAAACATCCGCCAGCATGTTTGCTTTATCTTCCGACCTATATGCTGTGCGGTTGTCCATCGTCAAAGGCGGGATCCGGCTTCTTCTGTTAGTAAAGAACCTGATCGAGTTGAAGTTCATAGGGTCGGGCGCAAACGATCGGAGCTTCGCAGCCCACTGTTGATTGCGATGTTCGATAATGGCCGCCCTTATGTCTCTCCGTAGTTGATTGATGCGCCTTTTAAGTTCCGCAGCACGCGTGAGACGCCACTCACGACAAAGTCTATTTCTGGTTCTTATGAAGTCCAAGATGTGCTGAGGCAGGCCCGGTGTTGGGAGATGAGGTGGCTTCGGAGGCGGTGTGGCCAGGTTTAGTGCGTCTGTGATGGATGTGGTTAGCTGTTCGACAAAGGCCTCGTTGATTTCGGCATTGTGGTGTATGACGTCGATGGAGAAGGCGACACAGTCACGAAATCGATCCCAGTTGGTGTGCTTCAGGTTGAGGCGTCCTGTAGAAAGTTCCGGAGCAACCTGTAGCTGGAATAAGACCGGCAAGTGGTAGGAATTCATCCCGTGTACCACTTCCGCCGTCGTATATTGTGGAATGTCCTTTGTAATTGCCACATCTATAATGTCCGGCGTGCGGTTCTAGGCGCTACAGTCTGGAACCGCGTGACCGCTACGGTCGCAGGTTCAAATCCTGCCTCGGGCATGGATGTGTGTGATGTCCTTAGGTTAGTTAGGTTTAAGTAGTTCTAAGTTCTACGGGACTGATGACCACAGCAGTTAAGTCCCATAGTGCTCAGAACCATTTGAACCATTTTTTTAATAATATCCGGTGTTCCATTAGACGGGTAGCAAGTCGGCTCTTCGGGGCCACAGACGTGTGCCTGAGCTTTTTCTACGGCCTACAGGAGAAGGCGCCCGCTCATGTTCGTATTCAGCGAGTTCCAGGCAGCGTGCTTGCTGTTCAGATCACCTGCTATAAGGAACTTTCCTGGAATCCTTAACAGTGTTCTGGCGTCTTCAAGGTCGAGTAGGCGACGGGGGCTGCGGTATACCGCAACGAACGTCACTGGGCCAGTCCTGGTTTCCACGACGATTGCCGATGCTTCTATGGTCCTCGTGGTGGTCACCTGTACTTCGTAATGTCGGATGGAGCGACGTATATATATTGCAGTTGAAACGTCCCCTTTGAACAATTTATATAGGACTGTGCTTAACCTGACACACAATACTTTGTTAGCGCAACGCAATCTGACTTTCAAAATTCCCTACAAAAGAATGGCCCTGACTAACATTAAACTATACCTTTCACAAATCACTTACCTCACAAAAATCTTCGCTGCTCAAGCTACTGCAATACAGCAAGCGCCACTACTGCCAGCTAAATAAAAGATTCAAACTACTAAAGGCACTAACTACTGATAGGGATAGTTAGCAAATGAAAGATATTAATAGAGAACAAACAATGTATTTACCTTAATATCATCACAAGTCATAATATATATATCAGTTCATGACAAATTGCAAACCTCCGCCATCTCTCTCCCCACATCCACCACTGCTGGCGGCTCACCTCCAACTGCGCAACGCTACGCGCTGTTCACAGCCAGCTGCCTAACACTACAATGGCGAGTATTACAACAATGCAAAGCAGACACAGACTGCCCACAGCACAGCCAGTGATTGTCATACAGAGGTGGCGTTACCAATAAAAAACCTAAACAGCCTACTTACATAGAGAAAACATAAACAGCCTACTTACACAGTGCCACCCCCATGAGTAAGCCTGTCTGTGCGCTAGCAACAGTAGTGGCTATGTTGCTTCTCATCCCCGGCTTTATGAACGTCTCGTTTACGAGACAGGCGTCGATATTATGATCGATAAGAAATTTCTGGAGTTCGGCCACATCATGAGTAAGGTTGTCGGCATTATTCTGGAGGATGCGAAGGTCTTCCAGATGAAGGTCTCTATGCATGATGGACGGTGGCTTCTCTGATTGCCCGGAAGGCTCTGCTAATCGACCCGTCAACAGTGGCGACGATGGTAGCTGGAAGTTGGGCCAACGTCCTGGTGACCTCTGCCGGTGACGACGCGATGGTCGTCAATAACGTAAATAAGTCCTTCAGTTCAGTCTGCGAAGGTTGTGATGCTGGAGGAGTGTACTTGCTTGAGGGTGGCGGTGCTGCTGGTCTGGGTGGGGCAGTCGACGTGGTCAAAGGGGGCTGCGTCTGCTGCATGGCTTCTGTAGCAGTCTGTCGTGAGCGAAGTCGAGCGGCTCTCCTCTCTATCAGCGTGGGCCACGAATGTGCTTCAGCAGTCTTCGGGGGCAACATGGACACTGAGGAACATCAGTTAACCAGTGCAGTAAATGTAGAAGCGAGTGCCTTATACAGCACAAGCAATCTGTTTGAGGAAATACCCTGTGAAACTGTGTGTGGGCAAGGGCGCAGGAAGTGTTGCCACCGTCCACCAGTGTCCAAGCAGAAGTAGAAAAAGAAGTAGTACAACCACCAGCAGAGCAGGAACCAGATATTGGTAATCTGCCTAGTGGATATTCGATTCAGGCTATGTTAGAGCACATGCTAAATTATCAGGCGAAGTTAGCGCAACAGCCAGCGGAAAAGGACAAGCAATTGGAAGCCTTTTTCCGCCAACAAACTGAGCGGGACCGCCAGCAAGCTGAGCGGGACCGCCAGCAACCTGAGCGTGACCAACAAGTAGTACAGTCCTTAGAATCCGTGCAAAAGGAGATAGTAAACATGAAACAAACCTGTGAGTCAATACCTAAGGCTGTACAGGAGTTAACTGCGCAGGTAAATAATCTGCAGTTAGCGAATACTAGCATTGTAGATGAAATGGGCATTTTAGCTACCCGAATCGAAAAATTAGAACTAGATTCTACACAGCTTGTCGAACACAAACTGGACAAACAAGCTACTAAAATCGAGGCTGAGTTTTAATTCCTGGTTAGAATCGAAAGACAATGAAATCGAGAAAACGATTGATTCAAAGGTAAAAGCAGCTTTTGATGCTAAGAACTGTGAATCTTTTAGCGTTGTAATAAACAGCCGGGTACAGAGTGATGTTCAGACTATCAAACAAATACCAAGCGATGATGTTCCGCATTGGCAGATGAATATAGCTAAGCGGATATCAGACTTGGAAAAAGGTTTAGCCGATAGTAGAAAACGTGCTGAAAATGAAAGTATGTTTCCAGTAACCATTGTTTTTGGTAAAGCACAGACGTATGCGCGACGCAATAATGAGAAATCTTCGTGCGACAATGCGAATAGCCGCAGCACCAGATCAGAGCAGGCAGCCTATGCACCAAGTGCAAATGCGTACCATTCAAAAATATTGGTCGAAGAAAGTCTAATTAAGAATAGACAATTCCAGACTTTCACTACCGAACGAAAGTCGGTACATCCGGTCGTGTTTATTAAAAGTTTCAGAAACATCTTGTCAAGCGCATGGAACGATGCGCAGAAAATACGATATGTCATGGGCTACTGAAGTAGCGGGCAGCTGTATGACATATGCGCAATTTGAGAAGGCATTTTTAGCAAAATATTGGTGGCCTTGCGTCCAAGAGCGGCTTAGGAAAGAGGTCTATAATCCTGAACTTTATTCAACTCGTCTAGGAAACCTGAGACTATATTTTGAAAAATACATTAACAAGACGCGCTACTGGGACGAGCCTATATCGTCGAGAGACATTATTAGGCTACTCAAATCACATTTACCTACCCACATTAAGAAAAATCTAATTAATGTTTTCGAAAACGATATGGAATTTTTCCTGTCAGTACTAGATCCGATTGACCTAATACAGGAAGACGTGAAGTCAGCGTGCGAACACGCAAGAAATAATGGCTCAGGATGCACAAACGGTAGAAATGGTAATGTACGAAACCACAACCATGGAAATGGTAGGGGCGGTGGTAAAAGGCATATCAGCCAAGTAGTAGCAACAACCAAAATTAAAATGGTTATGGTCACCCGTCAAATAATAAAAAACGTAGATTTGACTATCGATGTGATTCCGGGCAAACCGCAGCCAACCGCTGGAAAAATGCGCGAGGTCAATGGCACGACAATTACAATGAAAACAACCGTAACTGGAATCATACTCACCGACCGAACCAAGACAGACAAAATAACGAGAGATACGATAACAACAGACCACCGCAGCAAAACGCGCCCATCACGCAACCGTGACGGCCTGCAAATCAAAATGTTCATATTATAGAGGTCACGGACAACAACCGTCCAAGCACCTCGCACGAAAATAGTTCAACAAACTACAATCGGCCGCGATATGATCTCCGTCGCTGGCCGTGGGGTGGAGTGAGAGCATCGCAAATGATAGTACACCTGGAATCAAAATACTGCGTTATAATGACGGAATTAGTATGGAGCGCGACCTCCTAACAGAACCGCACGAATGTGCAAAGAATAATAATGAAAACATACAAGCAATCCTAGAAGCAAAAATCTACGTTATTGCTGTAAACATAAACATTAAAACAGGTGCCTCGGTCAGCGTGATGAGTGCAGAACTGTATAAAGCACTTGGGAAAGGACGAAATATATCGACTTTCCCAGTGAATAACTGCAAGGTGTCTGGAGCCATAAGCACACAGAGCCAGTTAATTAAGCGCCAGGTGAAGGGAGAAATTTGTAAAGAGGGCGAAGCCATAGTAGGCTCTTTCCTCGTTGTTAAGGGGTTAAGGGTGCCTGCATTCTGGGAGTAGATTTTCTCCGTGAGAGGGACGCAGTGATCGACCTCTCCGCAGGAAAACTAAGCATACTTAATAAAGGCAGAAAGGTTGAATTGCAAATTATGCGATCGAAAGAGGTACTTGTGCCATGTTGTAACAGAATAAATATCATGGGTCGGAACCCGTGTGTACTGCACTTAGAAAATAATTCAACACCGACAGAGCTTTACTATCCCAATAAAGAAAGTAATGATTTTGAAGTAAATGTAGATGCATTCCACAATAAAGTCCAAGAATCTGGAAGTTTAAATAATATACAAAAACACCAGCTAACGCAGCTGCTGTAGAATATACCTTGGTATTTTCTGAACGATCAGGAGTAATTAGGGGTTACAGCTATCATATCGAGGTAACGGCCCACAAAACCTGTTGTCGAGCGTCTTACCCCATCCTATGGTCGAGGAGGGAGGCAGTAGCAAAAGAGATCCGAAGAATGGAAGAGTGGGATATCATCGAACCCTGTCTATCTCCGTATTTTTTTTTTTTTTTTGGTCATCAGTCTACTGACTGGTTTGATGCGGCCCGCCACGAATTCCTTTCCTGTGCTAAACTCTTCATCTCAGAGTAGCACTTGCAACCTACGTCCTCAATTATTTGCTTGACGTATTCTAATCTCTGTCTTCCTCTACAGTTTTTGCGCTCTACAGCTCCCTCTAGTACCATGGAAGTCATTCCCTCGTGTCTTAGCAGATGTCCTATCATCCTGTCCCTTCTCCTTATCAGTGTTTTCCACATATTCTTTCCTCTCCGATTCTGCGTAGAACCTCCTCATTCCTTACCTTATCAGTCCACCTAATTTTCAACATTCGTCTATAGCACCACATCTCAAATGCTTCGATTCTCTTCTGTTCCGGTTTTACCACAGTCCATGTTTCACTACCATACAATGCTGTACTCCAGACGTACATCCTCAGAAATTTCTTCCTCAAATTAAAGCCGGTATTTGATATTAGTAGACTTCTCTTGGCCAGAAATGCCTTTTTTGCCATAGCGAGTCTGCTTTTGATGTCCTCCTTGCTCCGTCCGTCATTGGTTATTTTACTGCCTAGGTAGCAGAACTCCTTAACTTCATTGACTTCGTGACCATCAATCCTGATGTTAAGTTTCTCGCTGTTCTCATTTCTACTACTTCCCATTACCTTCGTCTTTCTCCGATTTACTCTCAAACCATACTGTGTACTCATTAGACTGTTCATTCCGTTCAGCAGATCATTTAATGCTTCTTCGCTTTCACTCAGGATAGCAATGTCATCAGCGAATCGTATCATTGATATCCTTTCACCTTGTATTTTAATTCCACTCCTGAACCATTCTTTTATTTCCATCATTGCTTCCTCGATGTACAGATTGAAGAGTAGGTTGTTGTACATATTGTATATGACCCGTCTCTCCCTATAGCTTACCCCTACTTTTTTCAGAATCTCGAACAGCTTCCACCATTTTATATTGTCGAACGCTTTTTCCAGGTCGACAAATCCTATGAAAGTGTCTTGATTCTTATTTAGCCTTGCTTCCATTATTAGCCGTAACGTCAGAATTGCCTCTCTCGTCCCTTTACTTTTCCTAAAGCCAAAGTGATCGTCACCTAGCGCATTCTCCATTTTCTTTTCCATTCTTCTGTATATTATTCTTGTAAGCAGCTTCGATGCATGAGCAGTTAAGCTGATTGTGCGATAATTCTCGCACTTGTCAGCTCTTGCCGTCTTCGGAATTGTGTGGATGATGCTTTTCCGAAAGTCAGATGGTATATCGCCAGACTCATATATTCTACACACCAATGTGAATAGTCGTTTTGTTGCCACTTCCCCCAATGATTTTAGAAATTTTGATGGAATGTTATCTATCCCTTCTGCCTTATTTGACCGTAAGTCCTCCAAAGCCCTTTTAAATTCCGATTCTAATACTGGATCCCCTATCTCTTCTAAATCGACTCCTGTTTCTTCTTCTATCACATCAGACAAATCTTCACCCTCATAGAGGCTTTTAATGTATTCTTTCCACCTATCTGCTCTCTCCTCTGCATTTAACAGTGGAATTCCCGTTGCACTCTTAATGTTACCACCGTTGCTTTTAATGTCACCAAAGGTTGTTTTGACTTTCCTGTATGCTGAGTCTGTCCTTCCGACAATCATATCTTTTTCGATGTCTTCACAGTTTACCTGCAGTCATTTCGTCTTAGCTTCCCTGCACTTCCTATTTATTTCATTCCTCAGCGACTTGTATTTCTGTATTCCTGATTTTCCCGGAACATGTTTGTACTTCCTCCTTTCATCAATCAACTGAAGTATTTCTTCTGTTACCCATGGTTTCTTCGCAGCTACCTTCTTTGTACCTATGTTTTCCTTCCCAACTTCTGTGATGGCCCTTTTTAGAGATGTCCATTCCTCTTCTACTGTACTGCCTACTGCGCTATTTCTTATTGCTGTATCTATAGCGTTAGAGAACTTCAAACGTATCTCGTCATTCCTTAGTACTTCCGTATCCCACTTCTTTGCGTATTGATTCTTCCTGACAAATGTCTTGAACTTCAGCCTACTCTTCACCACTACTATATTGTGATCTGAGTCTATATCTGCTCCTGGGTATGCCTTGCAATCCAGTATCTGATATCGGAATCTCTGTCTGACCATGATGTAATCTAATTGAAATCTTCCCGTATCTCCCGGCCTTTTCCAAGTATACCTCCTCCTCTTGTGATTCTTGAACAACGTATTCGCTATTACTAGCTGAAACTTGTCACAGAATTCAATTAGTCTTTCTCCTCTTTCATTCATTGTCCCAAGCCCATATTCTCCTGTAATCTTTTCTTCTACTCCTTCCCCTACAGCTGCATTCCAGTCGCCCATGACTATTAGATTTTCGTCCCCCTTTACATACTGCATTACCCTTTCAATATCCACATACACTTTCTCTATCTGTTCATCTTCAGCTTGCGACGTCGGCATGTATACCTGAACTATCGTTGTCGGCGTTGGTCTGCTGTCGATTCTGATTAGAACAACCCGGTCACTGAACTGTTCACAGTAACACACCGTCTGCCCTACCTTCCTATTCATTACGAATCCTACACCTGTTATACCATTTTCTGCTGCTGTTGTCATTACCCGATACTCATCTGACCAGAAATCATTGTCTTCCTTCCACTTCACTTCACTGAGCCCTACTATATCTAGATTGAGCCTCTGCATTTCCCTTTTCAGATTTTCTAGTTTCCCTACCACGTTCAAGCTTCTGACATTGAACGTTGTCCTTTCGTTGATTATTCAGTCTTTTTCTTAATGTAACCTCCCCCTTGCCAATGGAGAGATCATCATGACACTTCTTGAATTACAGGCCACATGTCCTGTGGATACGCGTTACGTGTATTTAATGCAGTGGTTTCCATTGCCTTCTGCATCCTCATGTCGTTGATCATTGCTGATTCTTCCGCCTTTAGGGGCAATTTCCCACCCCTAGGACAAGAGAGTGCCCTGAACCTCTATCCGCTCCTCCGCCCTCTTTGACAAGGCCGTTGGCAGAATGAGGCTGACTTCTTATGCCGGAAGTCTTCGGCCGCCAGTGCTGATTATTTATCAAAATTTAGGCAGTGGCGGGGATCGAACCCGGGACCGAAGACGTTTTGATTATGAATCAAAGACGCTACCCCCTTTTTTTTTTTAATTTCATTTTGTTCGCTTTTGTTCGTTGCAATTGCTCGGGGCGGACGTCGTATGACATCCGTTTAAGTTCGTTGATGATCGATTAACTCAGTTTTTTTATTACAGAGTGCTCGTAGCCCTCTGACCGAACACGCTGAGCTACCGTGCCGGCTAGCCCTAGACTACGGGTGCCTGGCATCACCGTATAGCAGTCCTCTTGTAGTGGTGGCGAAAGCCAATGGAAAAATTCGTCTCGTCTTAGACGCATGGGATATCAACAAGATTATTGTACCAGTAAGAACACGTCCGGAAAATTTAGATGAGCAAATACAGAAATTTCACGGTGTGCAGTATTTAACCTCGATCGATTTGCGAAGTTCGTACTGGCAGATCCCACTTACGCCAGAATCGAGAAAATACACAGCATTTATATTCGGAGGGCGAAGTTATCAGTTCAAAGTACTCCCCTTCGGATTGAATGTAAGTGCCGGAGTGTTTATTACCGCACTAGACACGGTACTAGGACCAGACCTATTAGAACGAATCACATTATACGTTGATGACTTGGTAATCGCAATTGCTGCCTGCGTTGAGCATATGCAATTAATGCATAGAGTTTTAGAAAGGTTTAAACAGGCAGATGTGACAGCAACCCTCTAGAAATCGAAATTTGGGCGCAACAGAATTAAATTCCTAGGCCATATCGTCACGCCGCGTGGCGTCAGCCCAGACAAAAAAAAATTAGAAGCAATTCGAGAATTCCCGGGACAAAGATCTAAGAAGCAATTACAGGCATTTATTGGACTTACATCCTTTTCCAGGAGGTTTGTCCCTGAACAGTTACTAAATGATGAATCACTATTAAATTTACTGCGAAAAAATGTGCAGTGGGTCTGGACTGATAAATGCCAGCAAGCATTTGAAGCTATCAAAACAGTCCTGGTGAATGCAAACATTTTACAACACCCGGGTACTACACGCAGGAAGCGGCTACAAGGGTAGCGGAGAACGTGTGGAGTGCACATGTGGGTTTTTTAGATTAGAGAATTCCCTCCCTAGGCCCGACAAGACGCCTCCTGAGACGCGGCAAGGCAGGGGTAGGCAAAATGCAACAGGGAATAACAATATTGATGTGCTAATAGTAAACTACAGGAACGTCTGTAGAAAGGTCCCAGAACTGCTCTCATTAATAAACGGTCACAATGCCCATATAGTACTAGGGACAGGAAGTTGGCTGAAACCAGACGTAAACAGTAATGAAATCCTAAACTCAGATTGGAATGTATACCGCAGAGACAGGCTGGATAGTGAAGGGGGAGGCGTGTTTATAGCGATAAGAAGTGCGATAGTATCGAAGGAAATTGACAGAGATCCGAAATGTGAAATAAATTGGGTGAGGGTCATAGTTATAGCAGGCTCAGACATGGTAATTGGATGTCTCTATAGGCCCCCTGGCTCAGCAGCTGTTGTGGCTGAGCACCTGAAGGATAATTTGGAAAATATTTCGAGTAGATTTCCCCACCATGTTATAGTTCTGGTTGGAGATTTTAATTTGCCGGATATAGACTGGGAGACTCAAACGTTCATAACGGGTGGCAGGGACAAAGAATCTAGTGAAATTTTTTTAAGTGCTTTATCTGAAAATTACCTTGAGCATTTAAACAGAGAACCGACTCGTGGCGATAACATATCAGATCTTCTGGTGATAAACAGACCCGAACTATTTGAAACAGTTAACGCAGAACAGGGAATCAGCGATCATAAAGCGGTTACTGCGTCGATGATTTCAACCGTAAATAGAAATATTAAAAAATGTCGGAAGATTTTTCTGTTTAGCAAAAGTGACAAAAAGCAGATTACAGAGTACGTGACGGCTCAACACAAACGTTTTGTCTCAAGTACGGATAGTGTTGAGGATCAGTGGACAAAGTTCAGAACCATCGTACAGTATGCGTTAGATGAGTATGTGCCAAGCAAGATCGTAAGAGATGGAAAAGAGCCACCGTGGTACAACAACCGAGTTAAAAAACTGCTGCGGAAGCAAAGGAAACTTCACAGCAAACATAAACATTGCCAAAGCCTTGCAGACTAACAAAAATTACGCGAAGCGAAATGTTGGTGAGGAGGGCATTGCGAGAGGCGTTCAATGTATTCGAAAGTAAAGTTCTGTGTACTGACTTAGCAGAAAATCCTAAGAAATTTTGCTCTTATGTCAAAGCGGTAGGTGGATCAAAACAAAATGTCCAGACACTCTGTGACCAAAATGGTACTGAAACAGAGGATGACAGACTAAAGACCGAAATACTAAATGTCTTTTTCCAAAGCTGTTTCTCGGAGGAAGACTGCACTGTAGTTCCTTTACTAGATTGTCGCACAGATGACAAAATGGTAGATATCGAAATAGACGACAGAGGGATAGAGAAACAATTAAAATCCCTCAAAAGACGGAAGGCCGCTGGGCCTGATGGGATACCAGTTCGATTTTACACAGAGTACGCAAAGGAACTTGCCCCCCTTCTTGCAGCGGTGTACCGTAGGTCTCTAGAAGAGCGTAGCGTTCCAAAGGATTGGAAAAGGGCACAGGTCATCCCCGTTTTCAAGAAGGGACGTCGACAGATGTGCAGAACTATAGACCTATATCTCTAACGTCGATCAGTTGTAGAATTTTGGAACACGTATTATGTTCGAGTATAATGACTTTTCTGGAGTCTAGAAATATACTCTGTAGGAATCAGCATGGGTTTCGAAAAAGACGGTCTTGTGAAACTCAGCTCGCGCTATTCGTCCACGAGACTCAGAGGGCCATAGACACGGGTTCACAGGTAGATGCCGTGTTTCTTGGCTTCCGCAAGGCGTTCGATACAGTTCCCCACAGCCGTTTAATGAACAAAGTAAGAGCATATGGACTATCAGACCAATTGTGTGATTGGATTGAAGAGTTCCTAGATAATAGAACGCAGCATGTCATTCTCAATGGAGAGAAGTCTTCCGGAGTAAGAGTGATTTCAGGTGTGCCGCAGGGGAGTGTCGTAGGACCGTTGCTATTGACAATATACATAAATGACCTTGTGGATGACATCGCAAGTTCACTGAGGCTTTTTTCGTATGATGCTGTGGTACATCGAGAGGTTGTAACATTGGAAAATTGTACTGAAATGCAGGAGGATCTGCAGCGAATTGACGCATGGTGCAGGGAATGGCAATTGAATCTCAATGTAGGCAAGTGTAATGTGCTCCGAATACATAGAAAGATAGATCCCTTATCATTTAGCTACAATATAACAGGTCAGATACTGGAAGCAGTTAATTCCATAAATTATCTGGGAGTACGCATTAGGAGTGATTTAAAATGGAATGATCATATGAAGTTAATCGTTGGTAAAGCAGATGCCAGACTGAGATTCATTGGAAAAATCCAAAGGAAATGGAATCCGAAAACAAAGGAAGTAGGTTACAATACGCATGTTCGCCCACTGCTTGAATACTGCTCAGCAGTGTGGGATCCGTACCAGATAAGGTTGCCGGCCGGCGTGGCCGTGCGGTTAAATGCGCTGCAGTCTGGAACTGCAAGACCGCTACGGTCGCAGGTTCGATTCCTGCCTCGGGCATGGATGTTTGTGATGTCCTTAGGTTAGTTAGGTTTACCTAGTTCTAAGTTCTAGGGGACTAATGACCTCAGCAGTTGAGTCCCATAGTGCTCAGAGCCATTTTTTTGCACCAGATACGATTGATAGAAGAGATAGGGAAGATCCAACGGAGAGCAGCGCGCTTCGTTACAGGATCAATTAGTAATCGCGAAAGCGTTACGGAGATGATGGATAATCTCCAGTGGCAGACTCTGCGGGAGAGACGCTCAGTAGCTCGGTACGGGTTTTTGTTAAAGTTTCGAGAACACACCTTCACAGAAGAGTCAAGCAGTATATTGCTCCCTCCTACGTATACCTCGTGAAGAAACCATGAGGATAAAATCAGAGAGATCAGAGCCCACACAGAAGCATACCGCCAATCCTTCTTTCCACGAACAATACGAGACTGGAATAGAAGGGAGAACCGATAGAAGTACTCAAGGTACCCTCCGCCACACACCGTCAGGTGACTTGCGGAGTATGGATGTAGATGTAGATGTAGATACGTCAAAAAACTTTTGTCTTGCAACGGACTCGTGTTCTTATGGCTTTATCGCGTGTCTGTTTCAATGGGAGGAAGGCAGCGGTCCGGCTGCAATAAGAATTGTCTGATTTGCTAGTAGAACTTTAACTAGCTCGAGAGAGCTTACTCAGGGGCAGAACAGGAAGCACTCGCGGTAGTCTGGGCTGTAAAAAAGTTTAACTATTTTCTATACGGAAAGGAAATCAAGGTTTACAGTGATCGCCAGGCATTAAGTTTTTTAATGTCGTGTAAGTTATTGCACCCCAAATCAAAGTGATGGATGCTGACCTTACTGGAACATCAGATAAAAATAATGTATATAAAAGGTCGAGACAATATAGTAGCAGATGCTTTGTCACTACCGCCTGTGGGCTTGCCAGAGTTTGCTCAGATGTTAGAACAATCAGCCGAATACGAAGTGCTTCTAGTGCAGGACCACATGCATAGGAAGGATTTCCTATGTATGTGCAAGAAAATGCACGATTTACAAAGATCTGATCCTGTGTGGGGAGAGCCAGCCGGTGTGGCCGAACGGTTCTAGGCACTACAGTCTGGAACCGCGCGACCGCTACGGTCGCAGGTTCGAATCCTGCCTCGGGCATGGATATGTGTGATGTCCTTAGGTTAGTTAGGTTAAAGTAGTTCTAAGTTCTAGGGGACTGGTAACCTCAGATGTTGAGTCCCATAGTGCTCAGAGCTATTTGTGTGGGGAGAAATTATTAACAATATCGAAACCGGTATCGTCAATAAAGGTCAACAAAGTTACAAAATTGTGAATAACATTTCCTATCATAAACGTAATGTAATAGATGACTGCTGGGTAATATGTATACCCAATCAGTCAGTCCGAACTGTAATATGGCACACGCACTTGGCATTGGGACACGCAGGAATTGGAAAGTGTGCGGAGCTCATAGCGAGATACTGCTACTTTCCAAAAATAAAACATCAATTACAGGCAATACTGAGGACGGGATAACAGATCGAGAAAATTTGAACTCCATCCTACAGTCCCGCAACGACCACTCCAATTAGTATCCTTGGATATAGCAGGTCCGTATCCTATGGCTAGGAGAGTGATGAAATACATACCAGCAGTATTTGATATTTTTTCTAAGTATTTGGAAATTTTTCCAATGAAATCAGCCACAGCTAAGAGCATAGTCAGGAGGATTAATCAAGAATACATACCTCGGGTAGGAAACCCCGAAGCAATGGTTACTGATAATGAGTCCTACTTTACTGGCCATACCTGGAAAAACTACTTAAGAGAACAAGGTATACAGCATAGCCTTGTAGCCAGGTTCCACCCCGAAGTTAGTTTAGTCGAAAGAACCTTTAAAGAATTATATAAGTTCATTAGGATCTACATTTCAAATCGACTCTAAAAATGGGATGAGTTCATCCCGAAATTTGTAGAAATACAGAATCTAGCACCCCACTCCAGTACATACCAGCAGTATTTGATATTTTTTCTAAGTATTTGGAAATTTTTCCAATGAAATCAGAAATAATAAAGGGAGACAATAAGACGTGGAATGAATGGATTGTGCCTCTTCCGAAACTACCCACTAAAGTGGAGACAAAGGAGCTATTTGCAAAATGGAGCTATTTAACTGACGTCTAAAAGGCCATGATCGTCAGCTTTCTGGCCAAGGATGGAAGCCTTTCCGACACAACTACGTTTGTACACTGTTCGGGTGCTGCCACGGTTAATGTACCGTGCATGGCAGAATGGCGCTATCTAAAACCGATGGCGTGGCAAAGTGTGGTGAAAAGGGGCGAACGACGGCTGCAGAGCTGTGTACGGGCGAATAGACGTGCAGTTGTTGAGTAACTGGTCACCCAGATGAACCAAGGGGCTACCAGAAGTGTCTCCTCGACGACCTTTCACCGAACGCTGATGCATAGAGCGCCCACATAGGGGGTTGATTCTTAAATCCATGCTGACGGCTGTTCTTCGGTGACAAAGGTTGGATTTCCACCCACTACGGCAACTGGGCGTCCAGTGGATTACAATGGTAGTTTATTACTCCAACGGGCAGATGGCCGTTGACGTGTACAGCGTCTGAAAAAAAACACCCTGCAACCAACTCGGAGCGTTGTAGTTTGGAGAATGTTTTCGAGGCATTCCCTGGGTGATCTCGTAGTTCTGGAAGTCGCAATGGATCAACACAACTATGCATGTGTCCTTGGGACTATGTCCGACCCTACATGCATTTTGATTTTCCTCGGGACAATGTGTCCTCGCAGCGTACGTCCGTGTTTCTAAGACCTCTATGATAAGTTTCCCATGTTACCATGGCCACGAAACTCCTCCGCTTAAAACACAATCGGCAATCTGAGGAACCACATCGATCGGGCTGCTTGCGCCATGGATCCTCAACCGAACAACCTACGGCAGGTGGCTATGGCTCCATATCCCTGTTTGTAACTTCCAGAACCTCACTGACTATCTTCCTGAACGTTTAGCAGAGCTGCGCCATGCAAACGGTGGTTATCAAGGCCTTTGATAGAAAGCCACATTAATATGACTGGACAGTGTTAATAAGCTACCACCTGCGAATTAAATTTGATGTCTATACAGCTGGTTATTACAACTACAAGCCCATGACAATGACAAACAACAAGCGTCAGACAGAGTACGTAAATGTTTACCAATTCACCGAAACCACACAAAGTATATACATGTTATGCCAACTACATTCTGTGTACATGGAGTTATACACATCTGGTTTATTGGCACATTCAAATGATGGTTGTTCATGAGAACATCGGGTTATTCCTCGTGTAAGAATTAGAAACATTTACCTTCATGTCTCTGAAGTCGATAGTTGCCAGATCATGGACAATGGAGCTTGGACTGTATACATGTGCGACATTGCTTTTTGTGTTATTTGGACTCCATGACGTCATACGAATTCACGGATTCTGACTAGCGATACTCAGCGTTATGTAGGATCTCAATGGCTGTACATGACTAGCGCCCGATAGAACAAAAACATAGATCACTCGGCCGTGCAAAATCGCACAGCACGTATCATATTTTCAATCAGGAATGGTGTAGTTTTCAGCGAGATATGTATCCACACTGGGAGAGTGACGACTTTTGCAACAGCTCAGTACATCAGCGTGGTAACCATTTCATCATTTCTGCTATGTCTACTGATAGCAGAGGAAGGCGGACCATGCTTATGTGACCGACAATAACATTACACAGGAGCGCCGCCGTGTCTCGATTCGGTAGATAGCGTACCGACGGGTTTACTCGTGTTTCGAAGCTCAGAGGAGGTCAAATGCATTCGTCACTGCCATACTGGTTCAGCAGCTGGTGCAACGATACGCAGCGCGACTGGGTACGCAACACGATCGACTGTGGTTGACGTAGCTGGTAATTTAGATACCAGTCGCTAATTCGGACGCCAATGGTAAGAGTGGGCAGTACCACACCGTCCGGAAGACAGAGTTCAGCGCCTCCTGTCAACGCTGACGCAACTAGCCGTCCATCGCTGGTCGACCCAGCTAGTTCGCAAATTTCGAGAGCATCAGTTCTGATACTTAGCCTACCTTCTACGAGTGGTATTAGTCTGTATAAGTGACAGCACGTAGGTGGCACAGAAGCGCAAGTTAAGTAATGGTTCTGCACTTTGTAGAAATAGAATGTTACATTAATTTTCAAGTTTCGTACAGATGATTCTGAATTCCGGCTGCCGGCCATAGCAACTTCTCTCCTTCCTTGTTTGTGTCCGTCCTGACTACCACTGTAGTCGATACAAGAAATACATTTCTGAAATAGTAAGGTCCATGTATACAGCCTAAGTTCTCTGTCACTTTTTTTGCAACAAAATAACTGGAGACCCCATGTTGCCCATGCTGTCCTGACATATGTCGATACAGAGGCTATGCGACTGTTAGCCTGTCTAGACATCGTTCAGGTGTGACACTGTTTGTGACTCTGTTATGTTTCGAGGAGACTTGCATGAACCACTCGCCAGCCACTGATGACCTCTGGCACGGAGTTGAAGAAACATGGAATGACGTAGTATCCATATCCGGCTGGGCCAGTGCTGTTCTTGTTTCCAGAGGTGTCATCTTAAATTACCTGCAAACATGATCATGTATTCCTCCTATTTTCCTTTACACGCTCACTAAGTAGGTTCAAATGGTTGAAATGGTTCTGAGCACTATGGGACTTAACATCTGTGGTCATCAGTCCCCAAGAACTCAGAACTACTTAAACCTAACTAACCTAAGGACATCACACACATCCATGCCCGAGGCAGCATTCGAACCTGCGACCGTAGCAGTCGCGCGGTTCCGGACTGCACTAAGTAGGACTTCGTTGTTTGTTATCCCTTGGTGAAGAGATACCATAGCGGATGCCGTTTGCAGTCGCGCCAAAACTCTGGATTATCGCATTAAAACAAGGTGTGCCTTCAACCTGTATGGCAGCTGACTCCTAGAGACTTCGAGCATACCATACATTGCCCAGCAAAAATTCAGGTTTAAATGGGTAAAGTAATGTAACATACACGGTCCTGTCACATAAATGTGACATTCCGTCAAATGCCTGGATATCATAATTTTGCAGAGTGTTCGATCGGAGAGACAGTCGGTGAGGTTCTGGAAGGTACGGACAGGGATGTGGCTCCACGCCGACTCCAGTGGCGAGGACAGCTGTGCTACGTTCTCGGTTGAGGCTCCATGCTGAATACAACCCGGATGAGGTAGTCCCACAGATTCTCGACTGACTTCTGAAAGTCCATTCTTCTTGTAGGCTTGGGACAGCGCATGGCAGTATAACTTACTGAAATAGGACGCCACAGCTGTATTTCCAAAGCATTTACTGGTGAGACGACTAGTTTCAGCGCTGCATTTGCTTCATCTTCAGGTCCTGTTTGTCAAAAAAATGCCTACATAATTACATTGGCTTTGTCTAAATTACTTAACGGATGTAGACGAAAGATACCACAACTACTTTAACATCATAAAAGGAACAAAACACAAACAAAATACCCTGTAAGCGTACACATCAACACATGGAAAGGCTTCTTGTGTACACATATACAGTTTTCCTTTTTTTTTTTTTCAGCACGTCGAATCATGAAACGCATAAAAGTGGATGAACATAAAAACACACAGTAGAAAATGGATCACAGTGACCATATGTATTGTTATTAGCGTAAGTCAAAAAGGTGGAACCTTCTAAGGTAACTATTGGCTCATTTTAAGACAATGATGGTAAAACACAACATAGCCTTCAATAAATGTAAGTTCTGAAATGGGAAAATTATGAAGCCTGTTACAATTTAAAAATATACAGCGATATACAACAGACATGATATGTAAAAGTTGTACAATTGGTGTAACTTACGACAAATAGCAGCAAGGAGCAAACATCCTGCAGATCACTTGCAAGCAAATTAGGAGTTTAAAAGCACAACATACGTAAATGCGATTTTTGCTATAAACAAGCTCTGACGAACGAAACTAACAACCCCATGTAAAGCCTGTGTTCAATATAAAAGACCAATAAATATATTGTTTTCTGAGTCATCAGTCTTCTGACTGGTTTGATGCTGCCCGCCACGAACTCCTCTCCAATGCCAACCTCTTCATCTCAGAGTAGCACTTGCAACCTAGATCCTCAGTTATTTGCTGGATGTGTCCCAGTCTCGGTCTTCCTCTACAGTTTTTGCCCTCTACAACTCCCCCTAGTACCATAGAAGTCATTCCCTGATGTCATAACAGATGTCCCGTCATCCTGCTCCTTCTCTTTGTCAGTGTTTTCCACAAAATCCTTTTCTCTCCGAGTCTGCACAGAACCTCCCCATTCCTTAGCTTAACAGTCCATCTAATTTTCAACATTCGCCTATAACACCACATCAAAGACGATTCGATTCTGTTCTGTTCCGGTTTTGCAACACAGTACATGTACTACCTTATATATACATAATAAGTAAAAAACTGATAATGGTAAGAAAACAAAAATAAATGATGAAACCCGTAGTATTGCATCAAATCCTCATTGAATACAAATTATTCTACGTAAAACTGGTTAAATAGTCGGTCAACTCAGTTGCAGCTGTTCTAGAACAAGTGGTACGTTATACGAGTATGTGGCTGCCTATAGCTAATATTGTATCAAAAGTCGGGTTCGGAATATGGAATACTATCAGCTACCTCATTAAGCTTTCAACAAATACGGCAGGCACAAAACTGATCAGTCATATTTTGGACTGGGTTTAAATCCGAGGAATTTGGTGGCGAGGGGAGTATTGCGAAAACACCCTGGTGCTGTTGGAACCGCGAGCTGTGCATTGTCGTCCCAAGGAAAAAACAAACTGCATGTAGGGCTGGAGATGGTCTCCAAGGATTGATATATACTTCTGTTGACCGACTGTGCGTTCCAGAATAACGAGATCGGCCCAGAGCATTACGCTTCCACGTTTTCAGGCGTTTCACGCCATACACGGCAACGGCAGTCTGTCAGATTTAGCATAAAACACGAGTCATGTTGAACGGCTACCTCTAGCCTTTCAGTGGCGTGCAAATTCCAGCATTCGTCGCCGATGCACAGCAGTCGGCATGGATACATCCACCAGGCGCCTGCTACGAAGGCTCGTATGCAGTAATGTTCACTGAACGGTCGTCGAGAAGATACTGCTGGTAGGCACTCGGTTCGTCTGGGAGGTAAGCTCCTCAGCTGAACTTCTATTCGCCCGTACATATCTCCGCAGCTGTCATTAATTCCTGTCATCTATGGCCCATGGTGCACCACAGTACCTCAGCACCGCTTCTGGATTTCACCATTTTGCAATGCATGGTATACTTCAACCATGGCAACGGACGAACTTAGCCGTTTCGAAAATGCTTCCACCCTCAGCCAGAAAGCAAATTATCGTGCTGTGCTGTGCCACCTCAGTAATCAAGCATGATTTTCGATGTATTCCGTTTAACCTTCTGTAACCATGTACTTGAATATAGGTCCACGACACATTGTAATTACTATATCAATAAGCACCGTTAAAGTTAACGCTCTCTTGCTGTCATAAAGTATTGCTTCGTTCTTAAGGGACGCTCCTACGTTCAACGTTACACGTATGTAGGCGAACGATTAGGTTCCTGGAGGTGGTATAAGGGGAGGTGAAATTGTTGTACAGCTGAACGCTATCAGGGTCAGGGCACGTGGTGTCAGTTCTGGTTACGTCATCAATATGGGAAAGTCCATGTACAAAGGAAAGAAGCATATAGACGGACATGGGTAGATACCGGTATGTCGAATTTTGGCGATTAAGAGGGCAGACAATGCTCCAAGGAATGGCGGAGTATCAGATAAGCTGAAACATGGCGTCTTACAACTTTTCGAGAATCTATGATAACAGTTCAGTAGTACAGTAGACCTGAATACATCTGCAGCCTCAGGAAAATGAGGCGCATACAAAGCCACAACAATATTTCAATTTCCTTAAAACTACAGAAGTTAATGTCTTAGAGTGAATAAACATTTTCACACTGAACCTCTGAATTAACGACTTTTAAACACTCTATGCGATTTTCACATACGGTACCTCAGATGATAGCACTTCACTAATCACCACAGAAAGCCACGTATCTGTATCAATCTTATTTCTTGATTTATTACTTTTTTATATATTTTCATAATGGAAATGTTTGTCAGAACATCGTATCTTCCACAATTAATGAGCAAAACAATAGAGCATGGAAAACTCACTTTTGGTCATACTTGTGCATTTGCTTAATGAACGGTTCACTATTTGGCCAGTAACTTTAAATATTAATTACAATTTAGAATACAAAATCATGGTAGTTTAAGAAATGGTCAATTGCACGTATTAGAAGACACACTTGTGGTCTAGGGGTTGCTGGCCCGGTAGCTCAACGTGTTCGTCAGAGAGCTGGCTGGTCTCTGTAATAATAATAATAATAATAATAATAATAAAAACTGAGTGAAGCGAACAACAACGAACTTCGACTGACGTAATGTGCCGTCCGCTGGGATCATATACAAAAAATAAAAAACTAAGAAGAGGGTATCGTCTTTGATTAGCAATTAAGATATCTTCATTCCTGTTTTCAAACCCTGGCCGCGCTTAAATTTTAAATATAAATCATTAGCATTTGCAACCGAAGACTTCCAACATAAGTAATCCCACTCATTCTGGCAACGGCCTTGTCAATGGGAGCAGAGATTCACGATACTCTCTTGCCTTTGTGTTGGGGAACTGCTCCTAAAGGTAGCAGACTCAGCAATGATCAACAACATATTAGAGCAGAAGGCAAAAGACACCAGTGCATTAAAGACATGTAATGTGTATCCACATGGCATGTGGAATATAAATGAAAAAGTGTCATTATGGTCTTTCCACTGGCAAACTATTCCGGAATATCTTCCCATTCAGATCTCCAGGACGGGATTGTCAAGGGGAAGGTGAGCAAGAGAAAAAGACAATAACTATCGAGAGGATAACGTTCTGCTAGTCGGGGTATGGAATGCCCGAAGTTTGAACGTGGCAGGGAAACTAGAAAAAACTGAAATGGGAAACGCAGAGGCTCAGTCTAGTTATAGTGGAGTCAGTGACGTGAAGTGGAAATAAAACAAGGAATTTTGGTGGGATGACTACACGGCAAGGTCGACAGCAACAGAAAATATTACAACAGGTGTAGGATTTATTATGAAGAGGAAGGCAGGACAGAGAGTGTGTTATTGTGAACAGTTCAGTGACAGGGTCTTTTTCATCAGAATCGAGAGTAGACCAAAACCAATAACGATAGTTCAGGTCTATGTACTAACATCGCATGCTGAAGATGAAATGCTACAGAAAGTGTATGGGAATATGAAAGGAGTAATTCAGTATATAAGGGGACATGAAAATCTAATAGTCAAGGGGGACTGGAATGCAGTCCTACAAGGAGGAGTAGAAGAAAGTGTTACGGAAGAATTTGGACTTTGTACTAGGAATGAGAGAGCAGAAAGACTAATTGACCTCTGTAATAAACTTCAGTTAGTAATAGGGAATACTCTGTTCAAGAATCACAAGGGGAGGAGACATACTTGGAAACGTTCGGGAGATAAGGGAAGATTAAAACCCGCCAGGGTAGCCGAGAGCACTAACGCGCTGCTTTCTGGACTCAGGTTGGCGTTTCGACCCCGGATCGAATCCGCCCGGCGGATTAACGACGAGGGCCGGTGTGCCGGCCAGCCTGGATGTGTTTCTAGGTGGTTTCCCACATCCCGCTATGTGAATACCGAGTTGGTCGGCACGTTCCGCCTCAGTTACATGCTTCGCATACATTTGACACACGTTCCCCCTATTTCACGATTTACACGAGATGCAGACAGCTGGGGCACACTGATTCCATCCCGGGGGGTACGGGGTGGCGGCAAGAAGAGCACCCGGCCACCCCTAAAACTAACATTGCCAAATCCGTTCTAACAGCGCCGACCCTGCGATCGCTGCGGAACTACGGCGTAAGCGAAAGAAAGAAAGAAAGAAAGAAAGAAGGGAAGATTAAAATTAGATTACTTCATGGTCAAGCATAGATTCTGAAATCACGTACGTGGTTGAAAGGTGTAGCCATGGGCAGATACAAACTCAGATCAGAATTTAGTAATGATGAAGAGTAGGCTGAAGTTTAAGATATTAGTCAGGAAGAATCAATACGCAAAGAATGGAGATAAGTAAATAATAAAAAACGAAGAGATACGTTTAAAATTCTCTAAGACTATAGATACAGCGATAAGGAATGGTTTAGTCGGAAGTTCAGTTGAAGATGAACGCACATCTCTAAACATGGCTGTCACAGAAGTCGGAAAGTAAAACTTAGGTAAAAAGAAGGTAACTGCAAAGAAAACATGGGTAACAGAAGAGCTACTTCAGCTGAACGATGAAAGAAGTAAGTATAAAAGTGTTTAGGGAAATTCAGAAGTATAGACACACAAGATCCTTAGGAATGAGATAAATAGGAACAGCAGGGTAGCTACGGCGAAATGGCTGCACGAGAAATGTTAATATACTGAATAAGAAATGATTGTCGGAAGGCCTGACTCAGCATATATAAAAGTCTAAACAACTTTCGGTCCAAATAAAAGCAAAGGATTTAACATTAAAAGTGCAATGGAAATTCCACTGTTAAAAGCAGTGGGTAGAGTGGGTAGGTGGAAATGGTATATTGAAGGTTTCTAGGTAGGGGAAGAGTTGTCCTATGTGACAGAAGAAGAAAGAGGAGTCGACCAGTATTAAGAAAGGAATTGTATTCCGAATTGTAAATTGGGAACTACACTCCTGGAAATGGAAAAAAGAACACATTGACACCGGTGTGTCAGACCCACCATACTTGCTCCGGACACTGCGAGAGGGCTGTACAAGAAATGATCACACGCACGGCACAGCGGACACAGCAGGAACCGCGGTGTTGGCCGTCGAATGGCGCTAGCTGCGCAGCATTTGTGCACCGCCGCCGTCAGTGTCAGCCAGTTTGCCGTGGCATACGGAGCTCCATCGCAGTCTTTAACACTGGTAGCATGCCGCGACAGCGTGGACGTGAACCGTATGTGCAGTTGACGGACTTTGAGCGAGGGCGTATAGTGGGCATGCGGGAGGCCGGGTGGACGTACCGCCGAATTGCTCAACACGTGGGGCGTGAGGTCTCCACAGTACATCGATGTTGTCGCCAGTGGTCGGCGGAAGGTGCACGTGCCCGTCGACCTGGGACCGGACCGCAGCGACGCACGGATGCACGCCAAGACCGTAGGATCCTACGCAGTGCCGTAGGGGACCGCACCGCCACTTCCCAGCAAATTAGGGACACTGTTGCTCCTGGGGTATCGGCGAGGACCATTCGCAACCGTCTCCATGAAGCTGGGCTACGGTCCCGCACACCGTTAGGCCGTCTTCCGCTCACGCCCCAACATCGTGCAGCCCGTCTCTAGTGGTGTCGCAACAGGCGTGAATGGAGGGACGAATGGAGACGTGTCGTCTTCAGCGATGAGAGTCGCTTCTGCCTTGGTGCCAATGATGGTCGTATGCGTGTTTGGCGCCGTGCAGGTGAGCGCCACAATCAGGACTGCATACGACCGAGGCACACAGGGCCAACACCCGGCATCATGGTGTGGGGAGCGATCTCCTACACTGGCCGTACACCATTGGTGATCGTCGAGGGGACACTGAATAGTGCACGGTACATCCAAACCGTCATCGAACCCATCGTTCTACCATTCCTAGACCGGCAAGGGAACTTGCTGTTCCAACAGGACAATGCACGTCCGCATGTATCCCGTGCCACCCAACGTGCTCTAGAAGGTGTATGTCAACTACCCTGGCCAGCAAGATCTCCGGATCTGTCCCCCATTGAGCATGTTTGGGACTGGATGAAGCGTCGTCTCACGCGGTCTGCACGTCCAGCACGAACGCTGGTTCAACTGAGGCGCCAGGTGGAAATGGCATGGCAAGCCGTTCCACAGGACTACATCCAGCATCTCTACGATCGTCTCCATGGGAGAATAGCAGCCTGCATTGCTGCGAAAGGTGGATATACACTGTACTAGTGCCGACATTGTGCATGCTCTGTTGCCTGTGTTTATGTGCCTGTGGGTCTGTCAGTGTGATCATGCGATGTATCTGACCCCAGGAATGTGTCAATAAAGTTTCCCCTTCCTGGGACAATGAATTCACGGTGTTCTTATTTCAATTTCCAAGGGTGTATTTCTTTTTCTTTTGTGACCATAGCTTTATTTTTGCTTTTGTTCCAATACAGTACAGCCAAAATTGTCACAGTGTACGAGAGCCATCAAAAATCTGCAATCCAACTAAAGAACAGCACTAAGGTAAATTAAACAAAACACATTGGGGCGTTCACCACTTTTAGCAATACAATTGCACATTCGTTCAAAGCTCACAGCCTCTTCAGGTGTTGTAGCTACAATCACTAGTTTGAGTGGTCACTCGACACAACTGATAATAGTATGTGATAGCATTGCTGTGCATTTGCTATTTTTAGTGGTTGCTTTAGTGTCTGTGGTCTATCTTTCACAATATTACGGCAGATCTTTACTAAGACAAGGTGAAATTAAGGGTGCAGGAACAAGCCAAACTTCCGCGTACGTACTCTAGGGTCCATCAGAATAAAATAACGCTTGTGGATTACTGCCCTAATGGCTAAAATACCAACTCATCTTCAACAAAACGGTCACCAACTTTATTATCTCGGAATGTGCCACCGAATGAACCATCTATGAGTATGGTTGCCGAATCGCTAGATTTACAGCGTGAAAGCAACGGATTCTAGTCCGCTACCCTCACACAAAAACTGACAATCTTTAAGTGTTGTTTCTTATAGCCCTTCCGATACTTTCCTAATAATAAATAATTGCAAATAGTTGCAGTTCCGGCCAACTGTAAAGTATAATCACAGATATCCCAGCAGAACAGTGCCTATTAAGCAAAAACCTAAATAGTCAATCACGAAACCAGCGAATCAAAGCCTTCCAAAATATAAAGTGCAGGGAACTTGAAAAGAAATATATAAATATCCGGTGGTCTCTTATCGTTACGACTCACCGCACACGTTGGTGCCTCTCGACAATTCGTGTGCCCAACACTATGCCCTTCATGATACGCGCCGCCTTCTCGTCCGGTACAGATGGTACTGTCTGTCTATTGCAAGTAAAAGGATGGGAATTACTTAATTTTGAACAAATGTAGGACTCTATTGTTCCTTTTAATAATTTCAGTATTATTGGTAAAGGCTGTCGGCTGCACTCTCAACGGCCAGCTAGGGCTATGGACTGCAGCCTCGTTGGGCTGTGGGCCTGACGGGTTTTCCCGCACTGCAGCCAGTCACGGATAAGCAAGTACTGAATTCTGACGTTATGACATATGCAGACAATTAAAAAACAAATGACAAACTACTTTAGAACCATTCATATGAAGACTTCCTGGTTTCTAACACGCGACAGATCTTTCAGTAAGGAAAGGCGCAAAAAAAAGTGCGTTCTCCAAAATGACACAGCATAATGTCATTTTGGATGTCACATAAATCACTCCATTTCTGCTTATGACAACCACTGCGCTGTTTTCCGGTTTCCCACGACACGCTTTATATACCGTCCACTGCTACTGCTGCCACTTGCCATCTGTGAGAGGCTATTGTCAAGCAGACGTCGAACATCGGCGGTCGCGCATTAACGTGACCGGGGCGTGTATTAATTAGTCGGTGAAAGTGAATGGAAATGCGGGAACATGTTGCCAGAAGTGTCCCAGTTGTGCGCAGAAAATTTGACGTCTTATGGCGTGAGGTCAGGGTGACCATAGTCCAAATGAGGCAGACCCCGCAAAAAGAGGCAGCTGAAGTAACAGGCAAGAAAAATATTGCGAGCACGCAAGCGCCCTGGCGAGAGCGCGTATTTGTTTGTGTATCAGTCAGCAAGTAGTTACAGAGCACTGTGCTGCTGTCCTTTATTACATCATGACCCGGAGACACAGTTTGGATGACTTCACACGTTAGTGGTGCATCGGGAAAGGAAAAGAAAGACGAAGTGCGACACTTACTGCCCAAAAGTTTGGTATTGCTAACAGCGTTATTTCATGAGCATTTCGAGCGTTTCGATTCACTATAGCTGTAGGCCGAAGGAGGGGAGGTGGTCGACCGTTGTCAACTATTGCTACACTGTACGATATGCAAGAAAGAACCCAAATGAACGAACGTGTGGAATTGCACTTACATTTATCAGGATTGCAATGTACGCTATCTCACGCTCTACGGTGGCACGGCGACTGTATGGGGCGGATTCTCTGCTCGACGACCAGTACGTTGTGTTCCGTTGACTCCCGTACATCGCCAGCACCGCTTTCAGTGGTGCCGAGAGCTTAGGGACTGGATGAAGCAGGACCGTGAATGCATGCTCTTCTCAGATGACAGCCGATCCAGTCTGATTAGGGATTTTGGGCACACACTAGTATGGCGAGACAAGGCAGCAGGTAATGCACCGAGAAACGTTGTCGAATGTAATCGGTTTTGTGGCCTAGGGGTTCTGATGCTGTGAGGCGTAATTTCGCAAGGGTCTACTGACCTCGAACTTTTCAGACATCAAACACACACCGGTCAGTTTTATTGTTATTTTCATGGGTCCATTCAGTCCTGACTTCTTTTTCATGGATGACCATGCGTGACAGCATCAATCAGAGCAACGAGACGATAATTTCAAATGCACTGGCCTTCCCATTGTCCCAACACAAACCCCATCGAGTAGGTTCAGGTTGCGTAGGGGAAACGTACTGCAGCACTTCCGCATGAACCAACGATCAGCTACCAATTGTGAGCCGAGCTGGTCGAGGCATCTAATGGCCTATCACAAAAACACCTTATCAGACTTCTGACTAGCGATGTGAGCACATTGCAGGGCATGTATGACGTTCACACACTCTATTAAGAATGATGTACCGCCTTTTGTAGTGTCCAGCGGACCATCATAAATCACGGTTATGTGTGCGTAGTTACTGTCTTTGAACAAAAACGTCATTCCTGTTCGTCCCATTGTGTGCTTCATTCAGTTACCTCCTGTAAGTTGCTATGGCTCAAATGGCTCTGAGCACTATGGGACTTAACATCTATGGTCATCAGTCCCTTAGAACTTAGAACTACTTAAACCTACCTAACCTAAGGACATCACACAACACCCAGTCATCACGAGGCTAAGTTACTATGGCAGTTCTTTCTATCCATGGTCAAAGTTTCATCGACCATGTTACTTGACAGTGATACATAGTGCGAAAATTACTTTCGTCCTTAAGATTTGCACATGACTCCATAATGTAATGGAAGTTTGGAGCGATCAACTAAGGGAAGAGAAGTCGTAGCTGAATAGGGTTTTGTTACCGATAAATCAGCTATAGGTACAGTATTTAACAATCATTTTCTGAGCATTTCTGGTGAATTACATAAAAATTTAGTTTCTACAGGTAATCATATAAATCTCTTGGCAAATGCCTTTCCGAGATTGATGTCTGAAATACTACTGCGTGATACAGACAAGGGGGAGATTGAGTCAATAATTAAATCACTAAAGACTAAGGACTCCCATGGATATGATGAGGTGTCTATCAGAATATTAAAGTACTGTGCTGCCCATGTTAGCCCTGTATTTAGCCATATTTGTAATTTTTGCGTTAGGAATGGTCAGTTTCCTGAACGATTGAAGTACTCAGCAGTAAAGCCGCTTTATAAAGAGGGATAATGTAGACGATTTTAGACCTACTTCTATACCATCAGTGTTTGCTTAAGTTATTGAAAACGCTGTATGTGAGGATAATTGATCATTTTATATCACACCATTTGCTTTCAAATGTACAGTTCGGCTTTAGAACTGAAAATTCTTTATTCTCTTTTCTCTGTGAGATACTGGATGGGTTAAAAGGTTTCGAACGCTAGGCATAATATTTTGATTTAACTAAGGCATTTGATTTTGTTGATCACAAAATATTGCTCCAGCAGTTGGACCATTATGGAATACGAGGAGTAGCTCACAATTGGTTCACCTCTTACTTTAGCAACAGACAGCAAAAGATTATCATTCACAATGTTGAGAATGGCTGTGCTGTGGCGTCTGACTGGGGTACAGTCCACTGGGAGGGGAGGGGGGGGGGGTGTTCCCGAGGGATCAGTGTTGGGGCCACTCTTGTTCCTTATTTACATAAATGATATGCTCTCTAGTATTACGGGTAACTGTAAAATATTTGTGTTTGCTGATGACACTAGCCTGGTAGTAAAGGATGTCGTGTGCATCAATGGCGAAAGACCTAACTCCATGGCCTGTAGAAAATAAACTAACGCTAAATCACTGTAAGACACAGTTATAAAAGCTTATAACACACAATTCAACAAAACCTGACGTTTTAATTTCACGGAATGGGTATGTGATTAGTGAAACTGAAATGTTCAAATTTCTACGTGTTCAGATAGATAGTAAACTGTCGTGCGAAGCCCATGCTCACGATCTTGTTCAGAAACATAATGCTGCCGTTTTTACTATTCGAACGGTATCTTAAGTGAGTGATCGTTCAGCATGAAAATTAGTCTACTCTGCTTATTTTCATTTGGTTATGTCGTATGGTATTATATTTCGGGGTAACTCTTCCCATTGTAAAAGGATATTTTTGGCTCAAAAACGGGCGGTTCACGCAATAAGTGGTGTAAGTTCAGGAACGTCTTGTCGAGCCTGGTTAACGAGTCTGAGTATTTTGACATTGGCCTCTCAATATATACATTCCTTACTGTCTTTTCCTATTAACAATATTAGCTTATTCCCAAGAATAAGCAGCTTTCACTCAGTTAATATTCAGCAGAAATCAAACCTGCATTTGGAACGGACTTCCTTAAATCTTGTGCAGAAAGGTGTGCAGTACGCTGCTGCATCCACTTTCAATCAGCTAACACTAGAATTCAAAAATCTCAGCAGTAATCCATGCGCCTTAAAATCGAAACTAAAGAGTTTCCTCACGGGTCACTGCTTCTATTCTGTCGAGGAGTTCCTTGAAAAATTAAGCTGGTTCCTTTTGTATTGTTGATTGTGTTTACTTGAACTTATGGCCTGACTTTTTTGGGTTCATAAACATTTTATTTTTATCTATTATTACTTTCATGTACTGACATGTTCCATGGTCTTGAAGATTGCCTCCTCAATTTGGTCCAACGGTACTTGAGGTGTAAATAAATAAATGAAATATACAAGTACGTGTTGTGTATATAGGGGATTTTTCACTACATCTCACCGTCTCTCTCTCTCTCTTTCACTTCCTCTCACTCACTTCCTCTCCCTCTCTCTCTCTCTTACACACACACACACACACACACACACACACACACACACACGCACGCACTCACACACACGCACGTGTGTACTTAGCGCCTTGTCGACATGTCTATGAAGCAGCGACGGCAACGATGCGTGAAGTGAACCGAGTCACAGACGCGACGCAAAAAGCGAACGTGTCCTAAAGGCAACCCGAACCGGACGACTCCAAAGCGAATGTCTCCGTAGAGCCTTGCGTCGTCTATATTAGGAGGCAGTAACCGAATTTCACATTGTGCGACGTGTAAAGTTCAGTGCCACATCCACGTCTTCGAAAAGGAGCAGCAAATTGAGGTGCCATCTTGACATCCCTTTTATTCGATTCAGTCGGGGATGGCTCTGTCAGTGTCGCCTGTCTTATTTACGTCTTAGAAGCAATTAAAAAGCGTTCTTGTCCTCATAAATGTACAATATGTTTCAAAGGAATCAACTACTTTCACAAGACTGTGTCTCCCACATGAAGGGTGATAAAATCAGAGGGGTTATTTTCAAGTTAAACGTCGAACTCAAAGTTTACCATAGCGACACTCGTAAGTTGCAAGTGTATGTGGGCAGCTGACTCGCTCGCTAGCTCTTTCATTCTCACGTCGCTCGGGACGCCGATAACAGAGAAACAAAGGGTGTATTGCGTTGTCGGATTAACTACTCATTCGCATCACACGGCTAGTCTGATATTCCGTAATTTCGGTTTTGGTCATTATGCGGCAGTGTGGGCCTGTATCGAACGCCTTACAGAAGGCAGGAAACACGGCATCAACCTGGTCATCTGTATCTATTGCTTTCTGTGTCCTGTGTATGACTTGAAGGAGCTGGATTTCAGGTGACTGTTCTTCTCGGTACCCTTTATAGTAGGTACGTATTTCTCTTTCTAGCAAATTTTTCACAAATTTTGAAAAATAGGAAAATGTCACCAAGAAGCACGATCTCATCAAAATATCAGAAAATCGTAAAAAAATTGCCATCACAAGTGCATAAATAAAATTAGTGGTTTCCCTTAATTTTCATCATGTTTCATCTTTTTTCGATTTTTCATTTTGCAAACATTCCAATGAAAAATCTTGATATCTCAAACAAATACATCCAGCAAATATTTCAAGAATAAAACCTAGATATAAAAGTTGGAAGGCATTACCTTAGTTTCTCCCTGTTTTCCTTGAAAATGTGCATAACAAAATTAAAAAATTCTCAGTAAAGCAAGTAATACTTTTTGGGTTCCCACACACATTCATTTCCACAAAAATTTATTATAGTGTTTTCAATATAAATGGTCCTCTTTAATTTTTTGGAATTGTTAGAAAATTGTATCATTCAATACATTTTAAAAGAAACAGTAAAAGTGATATCTGACAAATCTATGAATATTTTAATTGTTACATGCACATTCTTTAATGAGAATTACGATGAGAAAGTTTTTTGAAATGTTACAATGTTGTGAAATTAAAACATGATAATGATGGGGGGAATATAGCTTAGGAATCAAAGAACATACAATTGATCTATTCTTAGTGGAGAACATTAATATATCAAATGCAAATTTTATAAAAATTCAAAATATATTAAATTTAAATATTATCTGTAATGTATATAATTAGATAATCTCTAAATGATAGTGTATCTATCATAATTTTCAAACCATACCTTTTATCATTTTGTGCTTTCAAACAAACGATCTTTATAGTGTTGTATGCTCATTTTATTTATTACAACAGATTTCTTAACTCATTTCTATTTTTTCTCCACTTAATCAAATATTTTATAAGCAAACATGTCTGATCTCAAACCACAATATCCTTCTATTATTTTTCCATTACTTTCATCTTTAATTTTGTTAATACTGTTCTGTTTATTTGTGGAATATCATTAGGATAATAACAATTTATCAACAACTTTCTTCATATTGCTATAAAAATCTTCTTGTTTTATCGTATTAATGTAATGTATTGTAATGTTCAGTTTTGCCGCCATATTTTTGTTTCGTAATATTATACAGAAAATTATATTAACTCTTTAGATAGATCGAGTGCACCCTTTCCAACATAAATTTGTTTAGTTTTCTTCATCTGAATCAAAGCAGGATTTACATTATACTCTGTTCTTCCTTTCAAATTCGGTATTGCTATAGTTTTTTCACTCTTCATTGCAATTGAAACTAATTCTATATCCACTCACTTCTTTTTATATTTTCCAACATTCTTCGAAATACTGAATTGTTCATTAACTTGTTCAAATATTTTTCAAAAGTATTTTTCGCTTCAGTCCTTCTTTAATATTTAAATCTATGTACTTTTTCAACTAATCAGATTGCTTAAATTTCAGAACCTTATCTGCCTTTGTTAGCTTAATTCCAAGAGATAAATATCATTTAAGATTTCTTCAAAAGTTATTGATACATCTTTATGTTCTTTATGTTAATCATGTAAATTTTTTCAATGTTCTAACCCTGAGTCACATACATACAGGTTGATCCATTTATCTTGACCATGATAACTAACTGTCAGTCCAGATGCAAATTACAAAACGTTTCAAGCAAATGTTCTTTAGCCACCAGGCGGACATCAGTCAGCATGATTGCCTTCGTTGTAGCTTTGTGATTTACAAAGATATGAAAAGCAGTATGACTTTTTAAAATGGCACCCTATATTTTTTATTCGGTAATTAATTTCCTCTCCTAAAGACCTATTCAAAAATGTATCACTGAAATGCAACGTTATAAATTACATAGCACAACATTGACTATGAGCCCAGGATCACAAACTCGTCCACCTGCTGGGGTTGTCAGAAAACAAATGAAAACCAAGTAAAAACATAACAAAAAATTGACTTTGACTCTCCTGTACCACTGCCCAGGAGCAGAACGTACAAAGTTGGTCAAAGTGGTAACCCTGGACACCAATACAATAGTGCACTCGTTGAATGAAAGACGTATTTACTGCTTCCAGTATTTCCTGCTGAACAGAATTACAAGCAAGCACAATACGGTAAAGTATGTCTTCTGGAGTTGTTGGAATATCGTGACAGACAACGTCTTTAACGCATCCCCAAAGAAAAAATTCCAGAGGATTTAAATAGGAGATGTAGCAAGCCAAGTAACTGTTCCTCCTCGATTAATCCATCTGGCTGGATACCTTCGGTTCAGAACACGATGTGCACGCAAGGTATTATGTACTGGACATCCATTGTGTTGATACCACATAAGCATTCAGGTTATTAGTGGCTCTTCATCCAGAAGAGGAGGATGAATTTGTCTGAGGAAGCTGGCATATGCTGTACCGTTTAGACTACCATTCATGAAATAAGGGCCAATAATTGTAGAACAAGCATCCCACACCAGACGTTAACTCTCCACTGACACTGATGTTCCATCTGCCTAACCATAGTGAGTTGTCCCTGGACCAATAATTCAGGTTCCTAGTATTTACCTCTCCTTTGTTTGAGAAGGAACATTCATCCGTAAATAGATCATTGGAGAAGAAGTTTGGGTTGGCAAGGATTTGGTGCTGTGCCCACTGACAGAACTGTACACGACTCCGGAAATCATCCCCATACAATTCTTGATGAAGGTGTACATGGTAAAGGTGGAACCGGTGACGTGTAACAATAGTAATAATACGGTGTACAATGGTTTTAGGAGTGCCAGTCTCGTGTTTAAGCTGTCGTGTGCTAACATATGGATTCATAGCAACAGAAGCGAGAACAGTAACTTTGGCAGCTTTGTCTGTGCGAGTGCTACGACGATTGAGTTGTCATGAGTTTAAACTTCCCGTTTCCTGAAGCGTCGCAACAAGACGAGAAAACATCCGTCCGGAAGAGGGGTTCTTGTCAGGATATCGCTCTCTGTACAGTTCCGCTGCCTCCGTAGCATTTCGACTACCTACAACAGCAACAATAAAAGGAATGTTATGTCGACATAGTTTGTAGGAAGGACAGTCCTTACTGTATGTCTATTCTACACAACAGTATTTAAAGGGACTAAACTACCGTGAAATGCCTGGTTGAATCCGCCAGACAGCACAGGTAGTTGGAATTGTGGAAAGGGGCCAAAAATGAGCGGCTGTCAGTTACACAAAAACCCATAGAACTTTATTTAGTTGCCCAAACATTACAGCGCAAATTCCTTAGTTTAACTATCGACCGAATATGTCACACAATCTTATGGCTGAATGGCACAACCTCTTTAATTTTTAAAAGCGCTGAAGGCCCATGATTTAGAAACACAACTACAATAAATTTTCAAAGGCAGAACGCCCAAAGTTTTAAACTTCAATAATTTAAAAATAAATGGAGGCTGAAGGTCCAAAGAATCTAAGACTTAACAATAAGGAATTTTACTTTTAAAACGGCTGAAGACGGATGATTCAAAATGCAACTACAATAAATTTTTACAAGGCAGAAAGCCCAAGGCTTCATCCTTAAGTAATCTCTTTTTAAATGAGGCTGAAGGCCCAAACAATCTAAGACTTAGCAAGTAAGGAATTTTGATATTAAGATGGCTGAAGGCCCATGATTGAAAAACACAACTACAATAATTTTTCAAAAGGTAGAAAGCGCACGGTTTTATCCCTAAATAATAGTTCAAATGAGGCTGAAAGCCGAACCAATCTAAGACTTGACAAGTGAGGAACTTTCAATTTTAAAACAGCTGACGGCACATTATTTAAAACTCAACTACAAGCCTACAAATTCAAACCATCGGCTATGAGCCATTGAAATACACAATTAAACACCAATAAGAAAAGGCAGTACAGCCAGCGGCGCTCAGAAGTTTCCGGGGGTCGGTCTGCACTTGAAATAGTAATGTTCGCTTAGCAGAGACAGGTAGTTGGCCCAACTATATCCGATCCGCCGGCAACCCAACCAAGAGACAGTCAACGGACCCACCGACAAGACAACTTGCTTTCCACCCGACCAGTACACAAGGAACTCCAAAGCCAGAACTTAAAAGGTGTAGCCGCCGACAACCAAGTATGCATAAGTTGTCAAAACTACATACACATGTTGGTCAGCGGCAACATGGTGAGGAATGGACACTGCTTGAATTTTACATCAGCAGTCAGGGAACCGGAACGTTAGTGGCCACAAGACAGAAAATTCCACTGGTGCACTTGGACTTCAAATAACCAAAATACAGTTAAACTCCACCAGATGGTGGCCAAACTTCCGCCAAGTTGAACACTCGCCGCTGCTCACGGGAATACCCCCAACAGCCATCCATGAAAACCAACGGCACAATGTGAACGAACTGGCTTCAGTAACTAAATCACCACTCAACTTTGATGTCCTGGGTCGGTGAGCCACGAACCTTGTAGTAATCGGAACAGCTCCCACACACTCTGACCCAGTGTAAAGACCACTAGCAGGCCCAGCCCACAGCGCCACACTGAGATTTCCTGGCTGATCCACACTAACCGACTGCACACAGCCAGAATACCGATAACATTTAAAATAACTTGTCAGTCAAAACCACACAAACTACACACAGTTCCACGAACACTTTTATGAAGAACTAGACAATGCTAACGGCAGTGACTTTGCAATAACAGGGACGAATCAGGAGTTGGCACACACAGCCAACCCATAAGCTATCACTGGCCAAATACACTTCGTCTAGCAAGACGACAGACCGACGACCAACCAAAGTCGGCCCCACACCAATCACGTGTGTTGGCAACCGTTGGGCGATTCATGGCGGTCCGGACCTCACTGTTGCCGCGCCCTGACTGAACTTGTGCTGCGTCCCAACGCAAACACTGCCAGCTCCGAAATAACTACTGGCGCGTTCCAACTGACTCACGATACACAACGACCAGGAAGTAAGAGCTGTGCAGCAAAGATAATTGGCAGTGCTTATATCGATAAACGCTGTTGCTGCCACTCATGGGCAGGCAAAGCAGCAACTCAGTGACACAAGTAATTGAAACTAACATAACAAGGTGGCAGTATGTCAAGAACAGGATGTTAAATAAGAGATGGCACAAGCACGAGCCATGCACAGATCATACTGTACTAAATTTATCTGTGCATAGGAAAAGAGCATTGCAATTACTGTTCTGCTAACTTACATTCCCCATAGATGAGTAGCATTTCTACCTTCTCTTCGTTGGTGTACATTCTCCCCACACAGTTCTTCAATTGACGATGGTTGACAGAATGACAGGTGTTCATTCTACTTATGTCTGCATTTGTCCTCTGTCAACATCAGCAAATGGATGTATTCCATTACCCCGAGTACCTGCACTAAGTGCTGGGAGCGTCAATGTCACTGTTGTGTTATGTAATTAATAACGTTGTGTGAATGGTAAACTGTGATACATTTTTGGGTAGGACCTTATGAAAGGAAATGAATTATCGACTAAAAAAAAACAGGGCGCCATTTAAGAAAGTCATATTGTTGTTCATATCTTTGTAAAAAAGCAAAGCTACAACGAGGGCAATCATGCTGATTGATGTCCCCCTGATGGCTGAAGAACATTTTCTTGAAATATTTTGTAATTTGTATTTGGACAAACACTTATTTAGGGTGTTCAAGATGACTGGGACACCCTGTATACATATTCAAAATCATCTGAAATTTCACTTTTCTTAGAATCACAGTCATGTGGATTATCCCATTCAGAACTGTCACTGGCAAATATTGACTCATAGCCCAGACATATAAATTATTTGCATCTAAATATGTTAAATAATTTAATTTCTTTTTTGAATAGTAGTGTTTGAAAAACGTGTTACTTTCTTTAACAAATATGTTACAACACTGAGATATTCCACCTCTAATTCCTTTTACAATCATTAGAAGCATATTATAATCATGTAGTAATTTTTATTTTACTTTAGTCATTGTTAACATCTAATCAAAGGTTAAACCAAGAACTGCATAATACGAGATTTTTGTATGAGTTCTTGTAAAATTTTTGGAAACATCAGATAATAATAAAACATCAATATTTAAATTTAAATTATGATGTTTGTCAAGATTTTTTATATTAAATTGTTCCCAAACTAATTTCGTGTGTTTGTAATTTTGATCTTATGTCATATTCATTTAATTTTGTGTAAGAATCTTGTTTTGATGGAAGATTTAAATTTTATCCAACTATCCACATAATAAATGTTTGTCATTTGATCATTCCTCAGATTTGTTGATAATTTATTAAAACTTGAAACCATATATTTAAGTGTGTCAATAAATCACATTCTGAAATTTTCTGTTTGTTTACCAAAACTAACACATCTATCTTCATTATTTGGTATCAACCCTTTCATGGCTACAGCCATACATTTGTGCCTAGCAGATAGATTGCCCAGATGGCTAAGGGCGTACATGTATGCCTGGGTGGTAGAATGACTAGATGGCTATGGGCATTCAATTATTCCATGCAATTAGGGAGGACTGATGACTATGAGCATTCCTCTGCGCCTATGAGAGGGAGCAGGTAAACATGCACAATATAATGGTAACTTTCTGTTAGCCCTGGTTCAACATTCAAGCCGGCCTGGGTGGCCGAGCGGTTCTAGGTGCTACAGTCTGGAACCGCGCGACCGCTACGGTCGCAGGTTCGAATCCTGCCTCGGGCATGGATGTGTGTGATGTCCTTACGTTAGTTAGGTTTAAGTAGTTCTAAGTTCTAAGGGACTAATGACCACAGAAGTTAAGTCCCATAGTGCTCAGAGCCATTTGAACCAACATTCATGGCAGTGCTACTAGGTAATGACAGTGCTTCTAGGTAATGACAGAAAACACTAAAGCTTTTGTCTGCTCCCAGGCGCTTTTTGATTATGAGTCGTGCTCAGAGCCAGTCTTTTTTCTGCATCTGGTGACACAACATGTGCTTATATTGCCTTTGTGGCGTTGGAACGTAATTTATCAGACACGAAAGTCATGAAAATCATTATCAGTAGCACTGATGAAAATGTTGGTGATACCTTCCTCACGAAAAAACACGTATGATTGATCGTATATCGATCCTGTGACGAAACTACACCATTTCTTGAACACATTTAGGGATATTGGCTCAGACTTCAGTCAGTTAGCAAGTCATTTGGAACATTTTTTGTACTTTAGTCGTTTGAATTACTCTCGTCATTTGAATTTGTTTCTCCCACTTAATATACCTTTCTTACAAAAAAAATGGTAACAGTACTCAGCAGATTAGCACTATGGAAGCACATAGAGCCTACGGAAATTTATTGCTTCTTGGTGTGTTCCTTGCTTATACAAAAAACTAAAAGGTTAGAAGTGAATGAATAATGGTCAATCATGCTTCAAGCACCAACACGTTCTCACTTAATGTCCGGGGAGTATTGTAAACTGACTCTGCATTTATGCATTATACAGACGATTCGGTAGTATCTCACAATATTCTTCTGAAAATACGGCTCGTTGCAGAGCACACAAGCAAAAATTCTGTGAGGCAATAGCCCCTTAGGAAACTAGGTCTGCTACTTTTCAAAAGAAGGTTGCGATTTAAGCAGTATATACTACAGAAATATGCGCTTTTGGCATTAAAATTTAAATTTTTTTTGACCTAAATAGTAATTATGTTCTTGATTATATTGTCTAAACTCCCGCTGCCATGGAAATAGAATCACGAAATGCTGACGGAGGGAAGTTAGGCACTGTTGTTATGAGTTTGTTATTGCCATACCTCAACGAAGGTCATTCCACTGATTTAGACAAGTGGCATTCGAGCCCCAAATTATTCCTATTCGAGAACTGTGGAAAAACCAAGAACTATTTGAGACCACTGCCTGATAAACTGAAGAAAGGGGGAATACAATTTAAGTTCTGTGAAACACTGTTGGGACTAAAATGGACAGACAACAAAGAATTCTGGATGTTTTAAGCCATAAAAAGCGATTTTGTTGAAACCGAGAAGAAGGTTGCCGGGTTTAAAAAAAAAATGGTGGCCCTCAACTACTTACCCTCAGACTCAGAGCTGAAATACTAAAAGTTTTGGCTGGTTTCGTTGTACAGGGGCTGGGATACGTAGTTGCCGCATTACAAGCCAAATACTTCTGATTCTACAGTATACAATATGAATACACACATGAATCGAATGGTCTAAGGTTCCTATCACCCGGAAATTGCGAATTTCTAATGGAACATAGAAATTTATGAATGAAAGATCGCAATTAAATAAAATCTGTTGGTACTATTTTTAACGACTTTAAATGATGAGTACGATAGCAGAACTACCTCTAAGAATGTCGTTTATTACTGCAAAACACTTGTTGGTGTCGATGATCCAGCAATTAAATAAAATATAAGTTGAATAACAGGGAAACAATAGATTCCTACTTCACATAATTAGTTATGAGCAACGACATAGCTCGCGAGATATTCACATCTAAATGCATACGACGTCTTCACTGCAGAACCCAGAGAAATCTCACAAGTCTCTCGGGACCACGTGCAAGCTGCCCAACACTCTCCTAGTGTTTCCTGCGACTGTCCAATGCGCCTTCCTGTCCCACACTCCCCTGTGTCCTCTGCGACCTGATGCTCCTCTCCCACTTCCATACAGTCTCCCAATTGACTTCGGTAGTCTCCTACCAGAGTAAGGAGTGCTGTGATTGGCTTGAGCGCTCCCACCATGTCTCCAAGCCAACGCACACTTACAAACATATTGAAACACATACGAAATACTGGATTTACAATTAAGTAACTTGAAATTAGATAAATATTTCTGCAGCTGGACCATAACCATGCTCTAACATACATTATTAAATACATAAACAAATCAAATAAACACATATCAGAGGAATAGAAATAAAAGTAGGCCAGTAGCCTAATGTCTCTGTGCTTTCTAAAACACAGTAAATATTGACCAATTTCTTCATGAATAGTATATATTGGATATAAACAGACATAGACAAATAAAAACACTTATAAGCATGCTGCTTCTGTTTTTTTGTGTATCTGTGGAGTACTTATGGCCTGATGCGATCAGTGGTAATTGGCCACTTTGACCTCCAATAACTCATGTACTGTTCAAGTTACATACCTGTAATTCATACCAATTTAGGTTTACACTAATAGCTTTCCAAAGACATGTTGGTCGACAAAATCGGGCGAACCATTTAGATTTTGGAAATTCGTTGTTGGGTGTTTCTTTGGATAATTTACAGTGAGATATTAAAATTTTAATTAATAAAGATGTTGAAAATCTGACAACACCATCAGAATCTTCGTGCAAATAATGGTAATGTACATGTTTATTTCTAAGAAAATCTGACACCATCAGAATGTTCATGCAAATAATGGTAATGTACATGTTTATTTCTAAGGTACCAGGATTCCTTGGGCTTTTACTAACTTCTACATGAACTGTGAAATGTCTGCCATTATAGTTTCACAAATTCCGCCATCTTTGGCACTTCCGGCATACAAATCTCCTTCATCGACCTTAAGCACAGTCCTCGACACAGCGTCAACATGGAATTCCCAGCCATGCTTTCAGCCTGGACCACGCTCTGGGGCTACTCTTCCTGCTCCAGCTAATGATCCACACCACGAGGTTGCTGATGAGCCCCGGCTTGCCGAGCAGCCGGTGTGGCCACGCCAACTCCGAACTTAGAATATTTTCAGGGTGTTACAATTCGCCCGTTCCCTCATACACCTCCACTTATTAACATTTTGGCTTGCCAGAATGTTCAGAAGTAGCACCCTTCAGTTCATACAAGTAGATATAAAACAAATTAGAAAGAACAGAATTAAATGATAAAACTCCAGGACAATAGTGTTTACAAAATTTTTGTAGTAATTTGGGAGCAACATGAATTACGAAAAAAAATTAAACTAACACAAATTAAGAACGAAACGGCATATTAAATAAAGACCTGCATTTCAGTTATGCATAGTCCGCCCCAATAGCTGAGTGGTCAGCGTGACGGAATGCCGTCCTATGGGCCTGGGTTCGATTCCCGGCTGAGTCGGAGATTTGCTCTGCTCAGGGACTGGGTGTTGTGTTGTATTCATCATCATTTCATCCCCATCCGGGGCGCGGTCGCCCAATGTGGCGTCGACTGCAATAAGACCAGCACCAAGGCAGTTGGACCTGCCCTGCAAGGTGCCTCCCGACCATTGACGCCAAACGCTCATTTCATTTCCTGTTATGCATAAACGATATTTTTTTGACGAGAAATAAAATTTTTTAAATGCACTTTCACCTTTCTGCGATGTTGAAAGCACTTCTTGTGCCACTCACTCAGCGCTAAGGCGCCTTCTTGCACTAATTTTTCTGACGCACTACGCACGCTCACATGGATTTTAGCACGAAGTCTTTTGACCAAGCGGCTTGCAGAAATCGTTCTGCCTCTGAATTTCGAGCTCCAGCATTTACCGTGACAAACCCGTCTACAACGAAAACCAAAAGTAGAAACCCGTCAGGGAACCATTTCCCAAACCCAACCATGATCCTCGCTAAAGATTCCCTCCAGCTGAATACGATACTTTAGGAACAAAGTCACAAGGCAAACGACTGAATCACAGTAAGCTCAAATTCCCACAAGTTTTATTTAATTGACTTTAATAAATCCTTCCTACCTCCATGCACCAAAAAATGCATGCCCATACAATTACAATTTTAATACCCTTCAAATTGACCACTAAATTCTTTGCCACACTCTTATACAAAGCATAAATCAATACATACTTTACTCAAATCCAACAGGTCATTGACCTCCCTGTACACTCAGTGCCTAAACCTGCACCCTTGCACACGTACAGTGCCACAATAAACTAACAAATTTCTAATGAATCCCCAAGTAAAAGATATAAAATTAACCCTTCAAAATTACGACTACTAATTACAAATTAAAACAGCTTTTCATTCGCCCCTTTCTATATATACAGCCTCAACTCTATCACGTTTCTTAGACCCAAAGGTTTTCCTGAGACAGGGTATTTTAAACTGTATGCAATTGGGTGAGTGCACTGTACCACAACAAATGGTCCATAGTATAACTCGAATAACTTCTTAATCTCCCCATCCACTTCACTGTAACGCTCTTTGGCGCGTACAAGCACTTTGTCCCCCACTTTGTACTTCATCGTGTCGCCTTTCCCTTTCAGCGGCTAACTTCTTCATGCGGGCTGTTATTGCCCTCTCTCTTTCAGGAGCCGATTCAGCTTTTCGCGACGGGAATTCTACCGTTTCTGTGAGTAAGGACTTTGGTTTCACCCCTGGGTCATGACTTCCAAAGGTGAGTACCCTGTAGCCTTACTTTTTACGCTGTTGAGTACGTCCTCAAACGCGCTCACGTACTCTAACCACTTGGCATTACGATTTCTGACATACCTCCTACATATCTGTCCTACTTCATGGGCATAGCCTTTACATGGGTTGCTCGCTGGGTGGTATACGGATGTGCGGTCGTTCATGAACGTGTTCCCGTCGTTTGAAGTAGACTGTGATCCGTTGTCAGACAACAGTCTTACTGGTTTTACAATATTATTGCATAAATCATTCTTCTGTTTGGCGATCAGACTTTTAGTATTCGCTGTCCATATCGGATACAGTTTAATGTACTTAGAGAACACGTCCACCACAACAAAGATCTACTTCATGCCGCCGCGTCCTGTGGGTGATGGGCCAAAATTGCCCACAGCTAGTAACTCGTCCACATTAGTAGGTATAATGCTTTGCATTTGCCCGTGTTCCGCGGTCGTGCAATATTTGACCCGTTTGCAACAGTCGCACGCCGGCAGCTGCGCGCGGACCCGTCTGGCCAGGTTATTTATGTGGGCGTATTCCTCGATTATTTGAGTGCACTTTTCGGCGCCGTAATGTGCGTGATATAATGGACGTAGTCTATTAACTGTTCCACATACCTATTGGGAAAACACAGTCTCCATTTGTCCGTCTCTTCATCTTTCCGCCGGATTAACACTCGCTTGTGTATCTTAAAATATTTAGGTACTTTCTCGTATCTCTTGCTGTCGAAATTCACATTAATGTGTTTCAGCTCGGGATCGTCGTTTTGTGCTCGCCGCATGTCTTTGCACAGCACACCAATTTCTTTCACCCCCGCAACCCCATTCATATACAGTAGCTTAAATTCCTTTCGGCTCCTCCCTTCCATCGTCTTCCGCCCCCACTGGTAATCTGGACAGAGCACCGGCAACACAATTTTCTGTACCCTTGATGTAGCGGGTTTCGTATTCGAATAGCTGCATGAAAATTCTCCAAACCATTAAGCGGTCGTTCAGTATCCTGCAGTCCTGCAGATATTTCAGCGCCTTGTGGTTCGACAACACTGTCACTTTTCTGCCCTCTAAATACATGCAGAATTTCTTAAATCCGTGCATGATCGCGAGAATCTCCTTCTCCGATATGCTGTATCCCTGTTCGTTCTTACTTAGCATGCGGCCGGAGAATGCCACACTACGGTGTTCAATTCTTCCATTAACTAGCTTTACCTGAGATAGCGCACAACCTATTCCATAGTCCGAACTGTCCGACACTAAACAGAAAAGGAGATTAATATCTGGGTAGTACAACATCTTACTATTGCACAATTTATTCTTTATACACTGGAATTCCGTTTCACATTCCTCGGTCCACCTCTAAGCTTCATTTTTCTACAATAATTTACCTAAATTCGGAATATTCATTCCTCCCTCCCCCAAGAATTTCTGTAGAAACCGCACAAGCACAAGTATGACTTCAGCTGTTCCTTACTTTTGTGTCTACTACATTCTTTAATTTTTTGGAATTAGGTAAAATTCCTTCCGAAGTGTGGATATGCCCAGGAACTGAGTTTCTGCTCGAACAAATTCACATTTTGCGAGCTTTAAAGTCAGTCCACCTCGTCTCAGAGCCATGAGTACCTCTTCCAAAACTCGATAATGCTTATTCCACGTTTCTGTAGCGATGAATATATCACCAACGTCTATCACGAGTTTGCTCATTACGCTTCCCCTAGCACATAACTCAACGCTCTTACAAAAATTGCCAGAGAAATTGTAAATCCGAATGGTACTTTCCTAATCCGGTAGCTTCGGCCTTCTCTCGCTTCCCGCGCCCGGGTTCCCGGGTTCGATTCCCGGCGGGGTCAGGGATTTTCTCTGCCTCGTGATGACTGGGTGTTGTGTGTTGTCCTTAGGTTAGTTAGGTTTAAGTAGTTCTAAGTTCTAGGGGACTGATGACCATAGATGTTAAGTCCCATAGTGCTGAGAGCCATTTGAACCATTTTTTTCAAAAAGGAAAGAAGTGTACAGTCTGCTTTCCTCTGCCAACGGGATCTGCCAAAATCCCGAGGTCAGATCAACACTGGACATTATGTTGATATTATTAAAATCCTTCAGCAGTTCCTCCATAATGCCAGGCTGGCCTAATTCCCTTACAATTACTTTATTTATTTTTCTCGCATCTAATACAGTTCTGATTGAGTTATCACGTTGTTTAACAATAATTATAGGTTTGTGGTAATCGTTCCTACATTGTTCGACTATACCCCAATCCAAAATTTGTTTCAATCGAACTCTGACGGCATCCCGATCAGCTACAGGTATTACATACGGGCCGGCCGGTGTGGCCGTGCGGTTATAGGCGCTTCAGTCTGGAACCGCGTGACCGCTACGGTCGCAGGTTCGAATCCTGCCTCGGGCATGGATGTGTGTGATGTCCTTAGGTTAGTTAAGTTTAAGTAGTTCTAAGTTGTAGGGGACTGATGACCTCAGATGTTAAGTCCCATAGTGCTCAGAGCCATTTGAACCATTTATTACATACGGTTTGCACTTTACTGGTTCGTGAGGTTTCACTTTTATAGAGTACTCGCAATCGGTAATTTTACCTGCTCGATCCGAGAATACGTCCTCGTAGCGGTACAACAATCCACACAACTGTTTCTTCTCCCCTTCTGATATACCCTTGACTGCATTAATCACTTCCATAATTCTGTTATGCATTTCGACTTCCTCACTCCAATCGACAGTAACTATGGCATGAACAATCTGATTTTCACCTGTTAAACGTCTTTTAATTTTACTTGCCCTTTTTCACTCTGAAATTCAAATTCTACGCATTGTCCTATACAATTAAGTGAAGTATTGTATTTGCACAGGAAGTCAGTTCCTAAAATTACCTCCTTTACCAGACCACTCACTACGAAACATTCTATCTCGAATTTATTTTCTCTACATTTAAATTCTAAATGTATTTGTTGTATTACTGGCTTACTCGTACCACCAACTGCCTTTTTAATCTGAACACTAGTGATCGGGAAGATTACTTATTTCCTATTTTTGATCATGTTCATAAAACTCTCCGACAGTGCTGACGCATTACCACCTGAATCTAGAAGTGCATCTACCATTTCTTTGCCAACTTTAATTTCAATAATTGGCTGTACATATACTATTTCCTTTCGTTCTAGATATCTCTCCCTTAATAAATCGTTTTCTACGTCTCGTCCCTTCTCTTCCAATTCTAGAGTACACACATCTTGTTCTATCCATCCCTCAACCTCATGTTCATCCCAAAATAATGCATGAAATATTTCCTGCGCCCCAAATTCATTCCTTCTCTTTTCTAAACCTCTAGCAATTTAAACTTCTCTAGTTTCCACATACGCGGCAGTAACGACCGTAATGTTAAACCGTACCAACGCCAATCACTCACTCTAAGATCACACTCATCCTTCATATACCAATTCGTACGAACTTCATTACACAAACTACCCCCTCCACACTATTTACTTCGCACCTCTCCAAATTTTCTGTTAGTTCTTCCTCACATTTCACCGAGTCACTACCCACAGCATGCACAACTTTAATGTTTTTCCCCTCCAAAATATCGATACTTGCAGCTTGAACAAAATGACACATTAATTCACTATTAAACACTTTACCTCCCTTAAATAATACATCGATGCCTATGCCATCATCACCATAAATATTTCCCTCAGCAAACTTATCTGCTGATACACCAATTAAATCACTACATAAATTCACGTCGGAAACCTTACTTTCCTCAGTCAACAAATTAACTTTACGTGAATCGTACACAACTTTATCCTCCGCCGCTACCTTACACAAATTGCTGCTATCTTGTCATACCATTTTGGGACGTCCAGACTTGCTACATTCCGCTGTGATCGGACATAAATCAGCACACACTGCCATTTCTATACGCTTTTCATCCAGATTGACCCCCTATTCTACTTTACATACATTCTCTGACAAACTTTTTAGATCCACACATTCATCAATAAGTTTCGTCGCCTTCAGTAACATCGACTCACAAATACTTATTACTACGACACCTTCCTTACTACAATTGCTACTAATTGCTAATACCTCTTCAGAACTCCCCACACAATTTGCTTTCACAAAATTCATCTCCTTTTTAACTTTTTTTTGAACCACTGAATCTTCTCATTTATCACCATTTACACACTCATTCATTACACATTCATAAATTACCTCATTTCCCGCAAATTTATTCCCATTACTTTCACTTAAATCTCTCACAAATCTATGCTTCCGCCGTCTGCTCCTCCTTTTATTGAAAGAACTGACTATATAGCCTTCCTCTCTGACATATTCCATATTACATATTTGTTGCCTTTCTCCAAATCTATCAACACTTCTACCATTACCATTATCTCCAGTCATTTTAATCACCTGTTGAGATAGCCATCCCTGGACCTAAGATGTGGCGAACATCAGTTTCCTGACCGGTTGTTACGCGATTGCACTTCGCGCGAATTTCCCCCTTAAAATCTGGTTTCTTTACTTTGGCCTTGTTCGTGGAAGTTATCACTCCCGTTCATTCGCCAGCCATTCTGCTCATTCCAGCTACTATCTCCCTGTGAATCTCTTTGATTTCTCTCACGATTATTATTTTGGTGATGATTATTTGGATTGCCATTTTGATGACTACCACACTGTTTGCTCTGAGGTTTGAACTTCAAAGCCCTCTTTAATTTTTCTACAAATTCTAGAAATTCGTCCACGGACTCACATGGACTACGGACAAATTTTCGGGTAATCGTCTTTTTAACGTGGTGATTTCCGTTAAAACCCCGAACGGATGTTTCACATTCATAAGCTTGTCCAGTTCGCGCTTGCAAAAATCTCTCATTCTCATTGTCCCATTACCGTACTTGTAACTCGGCCCGTTTAAAAATTCATTTTCGATCAGCAACTGTTTTACCTTGCTCCAAAATTTATTCAAAAAACACTTTTCGAACTCTTCGTAAGATTGGCACGAACACATTTAACACTTGCCCCAGACTATCCGTCTACCTCCAAAAGCTGTTTGACGTATTTTATTTTGGCTTCGTCCGACATACCGAGAACAAAAGCGTCCGTACAGACAGCCAAGAAATTTACTGGGTGATATCTTCCTTCACCTGTGTAACATTCCACAGATCCAGTATTTGCCCAAGGGGTATTTATAACCGGCGTGGCCTGTTGGGAGACTAACGAATTTAAATCACTTTTCATTTGTTGCATTTGTTTTTTAAATTAATTTTCACTTGTAATACTGGACCCCAACTCATTTTTAATTTTGTCCATTTCTTTCTCCCCCTCACCTACACGATTGGCAATGTCACTAATTGCTAAATTTATATCGCTTTTACGAGCATTTTGCGTTTTTATACAGTCACTTATCTAGCCTCCAAGCCCCACCTGTATCTTATCCATTTATTCCCCAAGATCTTTTTCCACTCATTCAAATTTAGATTTTACTATTACAACTTCGTCTGTAATTTTCCCCAAATCCATTCGGACACATTTTAATTTGTCATCAATTGCTTTTTCAAGGTTACCCATAATTTTTAAACTTCCTCTTTCATCGCGGAACCTATTTCAGTTCGCATTGTACCCATATCAGTACGAATTGTATCTGTTACTGTTTGCAAAGTGCCCATATCTGTTCGCAATATACCCATACCTGTTCGAATTGTACCGATATTATTTGCCATTGTATATTCCTGGATCATTCGCTTTAGCTGAGACATCATACCTCCCCCACATTCATTCCCCATGCCTGAGTTCCTATTAGTTACACTTTCTTGCTCTGATTTCAGACTAACCGGCTAACTTCGGATTTCAGAATTACACATACTAGGTGACTGTTTAATATTCGCGAGACGTATAAGTGGAGCTTTAACTTCAGAGTTACACACTATGTCACTGTTTGTGCAGGCACTTACTTATCTGATCTGCGACTGCTCTCTCTGCATGGTGATGCCGTCGGTTGTAGTGCAAGTCGACGTTAAAGACTGCCGTGGAGTAGTCGAAGACGCTGCCATCGTACTGCTGTTCAACTGCGTCCCCCACTGGAGAATTCGCCTGATGTAATTGTAGATGCTGCCGGTTACCGCATGTTCCAACTGTCTCCGATACTGCTGTCCGATAAACGCACTAACCGTTACCATTCCCTGCACTCAACTTATTTAGACTCTGAGAGCCCACGCAAATTGCCTTTAACGTGATAGATTAGGACCTCCATCGATAGCATGTGTTAGTTGTGAAAATTGCTGCATCATTTCACTATTTCCAGAAACCTACTTGCGGAAAAAAAACCATCTCACACTGTTTTGTGAGACGTTCACTCTACAGAAATCTCTACTGGTTTTGTAAGGATTTTTACACTTTGCATAGTACGCTGAATAACAGAGAGCAAAGGACTTACCACTTTGCAGGGCACAAATCCCGTACAGCCCCCAATAAAGTGCTTAAAAAAAAAAACTAACTCTACGTACCCTCAGACTCAGAGCTGAAATATTAAAGTATTGATAGTTTCAAGCCAATGCACACTCACAAACATATTGAAACACATACGAAATACTGGATTTATATTTAAATAATTTGAAATTAGATTAATATTCCTATGGCTGAACCATAAGCACGCTCTAACATACATATTTCATACACAAACCAATTAAACAGACATATATCAGAGGAACAGAACGAAAGTAGGCCAGTAGCCTAATGTCTCTGTGCTTTCTAAAACACAGTAAATATTTCACCAGTTTTTTCATGAATAGTATATATCGGATATATACATACATAGACGAATAAATACACTTATAAGCATGCAGCTTCTGTTTTTTTGTGTAACTGTGGAGTACTTATAGTCTGATGCGATCAATAGTAATTGGACACTTTGACCTCCAATAACTCATGTACTATTCAAGTTACATGCCTGTAATTCATACCAATTTAGGTTTACACTATTAGCTTTCCAAAGACATGTCGGTCGACAAAATCGGGCGAACCATTTAGATTTTGGAAATTCGTTGTTGGTTGTTACTTGTATAATTTACAGTGAAATTTAAAAATTAAACTAATAAAGATATTGAAAACCTGACTACACCATCAGAATCGTCATGCCAATAATGGTAATGTACATTTTGCTTTTTAAGGTATCATGATTCCTCTGGCCATTATTAACTTCTATATGAACTGTGAAACGTCTGCAATTATGGTTTCAAAAATTCCACCATCTTTGGCGCTCCCAGCATACAAATCTCCTTCATCGAGACAAAGCACAGTCCTTGACACAGTGTGACCATAGAATTCCCAGCCATGTGGTTGGCCTGGACCACACTCTGGTGTAACCTATCTTGCTCCGGCTAGTGTTCAGCACCACAGGGTTGCTGTCGACCCCTAGCTAGCCGAGGGGCCTGTGTGGCCACGCCAAGTCCAAACTTAAAATATTTTCAGTGTGCCACAACTCGCCCGTTACCTCACAAGGTACATAAAACGGGTCAAAATAAACTGAATCTCATCTCTATAGTGAGCTGCAATGCGTCAGTGGGTGCTGTTGATAAGAGAGACATTATGTTAAGTTCTGTGCCATGCATGCAAATAACAATGAAGTGATACAGTAAGGTATTCCTCTATTTAACTGACTTTCGTGTGCTGAATGCAAACAGTTTTCAAAATAAGATAGAAACAGACTCAGATGTGTACACATGGCAATGACCGGAACATTATATTTTATTTTTGACTTGAGTGTAGCTCCTCCAGATTCTGACTGTTGCTTTTTAGCAATGTAATTTTACAGTCTAGCAAGGTTTTATTGTGATGTAGACACCCCTAGAAGGTGTCGAAATATAGGTCAATGTACCCACCGCTTATATGCAACCAATTTCTTTTTAATCCTATATTGTAACTGGTGTATGGTTGCTCAATAACAGCCATGTCCAAAAACGGTAAGTTTTCGCCTGAAGTGACCATGATGGCGAACTTTTTTCTTTTTTCTGATTAATGATAGCTTTATGGTGAGCATGTTTTCCATTTATTTTGTCTTGATTGTTCTGCAAATGTTAATTGTTTCATTTCTTCAGTTTCATAAACCATTTTACTAAATTCATCACGCTCTTTTTTACATATTCCATACTCTCTTTTTGACAAAATCGTCCTCTACATAGACTTAGATCTTTATGTGGTTCATTATATGTTGAATATAATAACAAAACCACTTGGTACATGTTTTCTATGTTTCACTGTATACCATTTCTCTGTATTGGGTTGTCAGTTACCCATATTTCAGAGTAAATGGAAAAATTAAGCATAAATAACATGGAATTTACACTGTATGTTGAGAATTTTTTAAAGGTATGTGTGAGCTTTGAACCAATAATTCTACTTTTAATGGTTCATTAACCAAATAATTTCGAATGTATCTGTGTAGTTTTTCTGTATCATTAAAATTTATCAAACAGATATCACAAATACATTTTGAATGCTCATTTCTTGTAATATGATCTGAAACAAGTCAAAGTATATCTTTAATTCAGTAACAATGAGAGTAATTTTCATTTTAAAAATATAACACATTAACATGCTTTATTGTTTACATTTCTCTATTTTCAATGGATATCCCAGATAGTTTTTATCAAATGAATAAACATCAATAGATTGAGTCGAAAATTTATAATTCCAAATTATATGTGAACATTTATTTACACTATATAATGCTGAATTTAATGACTACAAACATATTTGATCATTGTTTTGAAAATTACTGCTTGTATGTGTCTTTGTTTTTCCTTGTAAATTGATGTAAGACGAAGCTCTCAATGAAATGTATCTCTACATCAATATTTATAATCTGAATATTTTATCAAGATTCCCACCAGAACATAAGATGGATATTCTGACATTCGTGCTGCCATTTTTATATTTTAGTTTTTATAAGATTTATTGAATTTTTTTAATATTTGTGATTGTATACTTAAATGTCTCTAATTTAAATTCCTTTCTTTAGAAACAGATAATTTCAACTTATAATGACATGAAAGTATAAAATTCATTTTCAATCCAATATGCAAGTTTAATTTTTTTAGTACTTCAAATTTTTTTTATTTTGGTGCATTCAGAAGGAAAACTGGATGAAGCAAGTTGAAACTGTGCTCTAAAATTTGCTTGCAATCTGTTTTTAAGATTCTTTATAAATAAATATTGTAAAGTGTTTTCTTTGTTTTTGTTTTTCAAATGTGTTAGTAGCAAACGGAAATAATACTTTGAATTGTTTAGTTTATTTTAAATAACTTTATCGTCATTTTGACTTCAAATTAAGGTAATTGTTTCCAAGTATTGGCCTTCATGTTATGTTTAATTATAAAATCAGTTAAATCATGTCTTAATTTACAATATCCAGTTAAATAATATTTTAACAATAGTCATGAAGTTAAGCAACAGTGTACTGTCTCAGTTTAGTCCCCATGGGTAAGAGGAAAAGTTTCAGTAGACTAATGAAACATGATAGAATTAAAAATTATTATGAATTAATTAAATGTAATATAATGAAAAAAGTGATTAGGTTCAAGATATAGATAATTTTACACTCAAGATATGTAATAGAATACAAGTTTTACATTTATCAGAATATTTTTTTAAGTGATAGATTTGAGAAATAAGAATAACAACTTAGTTTATCGACATGTTAAACATTTCTCTATTAACTCTGATAAATTGTAACTTAATTCTGATAATTCTAAATATTGTTTTTTGTTGTATTCCTGAATACATTTTGATATTTTTTGTATATTTGTTTCATATGATGGATTTTACTAAAAACAAAGATTTTGTTTTGTTGTTTTGTGACACTCTGCTTTCATTGTCAATAAATACTCAGAACATATCTTCGAATGTTGATAACTCATACCTCGTTCTGAATCGTTATTCTAATAAAATGTAGAAAAATCTTCCACTTACACACAGAATTCGAGTAGAGTTATAGAGTTTGTATAGTACTTATTAAAAACATCTTCTATGTATTGTCTTAGGAACATCTGATTTACATTTCTGTAAATTAAAATTACGAATGTATTTCTCAGTTTCAAGTGTTTAATTTTTTATCCTGCTATCTGAAGATTGCTTTGGAATTACTTGATGGCTTCCATGTAAGAGAAAAAAATTATAAGATAGAGTTTGTTACAAATACAAAATGAAATGTAAAATCATTATGATCTATTAGTTAATTTGGATTATGCAGATTAACTTTAATGTATGAAAAAGGTGAAACTCAGTGATAGATTGAAGAAACAACTTTTTAAACATTTTTTTCTACTAAATGGAGTATATTCAAGCTACAAATACATCTGAATAAACAGCAATGTTAAATATATTTAGTTATGTCATCCAAAATAATTATCAAAAAAATGTAGGATAAATGTTCAGAGACTTATGGTTTACATTGTTTTAATGAAAGAGTATTAATAACTTAAAATTTTTTAGCTTTTCATATGATTTTCTAACAACTAAATATTTATTTCCTGAAATTATATCAAAAAGTTAAAGAAATTATGTTCAATTTCTTAAAAGCTATTATATTCAGTGAAATCGAACATGATGATTAATTAGCTTCAGAATATTATTATATTCTAGGTGAACTTGAAACTTTAACACCAAATAATCTTTTTTATGTTTTTCTATTTGGATTCTGCAATTACTTAATAGTTTATTCACAAACATTTATCTCTTGAACATTCGTAATATTTTATTAACAAGTCTAACATTATTTGTTTTACATTCTGAACAAATTGCTTCACCTCCTCCAAAGTCCATTTTCTTGTTGTTTCTTCAGGATGATGAGTTCCCATGAATTTTTTACATTTACGACATTAAATATGAATATTCTCAAGGACTGAGAAAGAATTTATATTGTCGCTTTATACAGATTAAATTTCACCACAAACTGCGTGAGCAGCAATCTACATTTGTTAGCTGATGATGCTGTGGTGTACAGGAGGGTGTCAGAGATGACATGGGATGATACAAGATGTCCTAGGCAAAATTTTTAGATTGTGCAATCAATAGCTCTAAATGTAGAACATTTTTTAGATTGTGCAATGAATGGCTCTAAATGTAGAAAAATGTAAGTTAACACAGATGAATAGGAAAAATAAAGCCATAATATTCGAAGACAGCATTAGTGGTGTCGTGCTTGACACACTGCAAGGCGATATGAAATGGAATGAGGATGTGAGAACTGTGTTAGGGAAGGCGAATGGTCGCTTTCGGTTTATTGGGAGAATTTTAGGGGAGAGTTGCTCACCTGTAAAGAAGACCACATATAGGACACTGGTGCGGCCTGTTCTTGAGTACTACCCATTTGTTTGGGATCTGTACTGGATAGGATTGAAGGAAGACTTCGAAGCAATTCAGAAGCGAGCTGCCAGATTTATTACTGGCTGGTTCGATCAGCATGCAAGTGTTAAGTATATGCTTCAGGAACACAAGTGGGAGCACTAGGAGTGAAAAGAAATTTTAGAGAACCAGCATTTGAAGCTTACTGCAGAATGAACCTACTGCCATCAACATACATTCCACATGGGGAACACGATGATTAGATATGAGAAATTAGGGGTAATACGGAGGCATATAGATAGTCGTTTTTACTTCCTTGTTTCTGTCCGTAGAAAGGAAATGAAATGACTTATAGTGGTACAACATACCTTCACACTCACCGTGCGTTGGCTTGCGGAGTTTTATGTATATGTAGATACACTTGTTACTGATGAAGACTCGCCGTCAAGGACAACACACTGGGTTCTATTTCTTAAGAAGTCGTCGAACGTATTCCATATGCTCGTGTCTTCCTTAAAAGACTGCAATAAGGCACTGTGCCAAATGCTTTCCTGAAATCTAGAAAAATGGAATCTGTCTGTTACCCTTCTTCCATAGTTTACAATATATCATGCGAGAAAAGGAAAACTGAGTTTCACAAGACCAATGCTATCTATTCGTGGATATAAGCTTCTCCATCTGAATAAAGTTGAATGTATTCGAACTGAGAAAAGTCCAAGGATTCTGAAGCAAACCGAAATTAGGGATATCGGTCTGTAATTTTAGGGGTCCGATCTTTTGGCTTCTTATATACTAACAATCACTAGTACTTTTTCCATTCACTTGGGAGTTTGTGCTGGGCGAGTGATTCACCATAAATGCAGGGCAGGTAAGGGACCCATGCCGTAGAGTACTCTTGGTAAAATCGAACTGGGACTCCATCCAGACCTAGTGATTTATTTGTTTTAAAATATTTCAGCTGTTTCTCTACGCCAGGGGTGCTTATTACTATGTTGTCCTAGCGGGACTATGTCCGATGGTCAAATGACAGTGTGTTTTCACGGTCCTCCTGCGTGAACGATGTCTTGAACTTGAAATTTAACACTTCGGCTTTCGTTTTGCTATCTTCAACTGTCACACCACGTTGGTCAACAAGGTACCGAATGGATGCATGAGACCCATTTAGCAATTTTACATAGGACCAGAACTTTCTCAGGTTTGCTGCCAGATCTTTTGCTAAGGTGTCACGGTGGTAGGTATTGTATGCTTCGTGCATATATCTTTTGACAGCTGTTCGAATTTCTAATAACCTTCGCATGGCGTCGTTTGTGAATTTGTAACAGCCTTTGCTTCCTCAGTATCTTCTGAATTTCGTAGTCAAGCCCCAGTGGGTCTTTTCCATCGTTTGTCCACTTACTAGGCAGATAACTCTCCAGACCACGATTTACAATCTGCTTCAACTTTGCCCATAATTCCTCTATACCTATTTTTCTGGAACTAAGTGATGTCAATTCTCTATCTCAGTGGGAAGCTAACAACTGTTTATCTGCTCAATCCATCAGAAATATTCTCCTAGCCTTTTTGACTCATTTATTAACTTTCGTAATCATAATTGTCATAATGATATAATGATTGAAATCCCTGTTTCAGTACTGACATTATCGTTAAGGTTCGTTTTATTTGTAGCTACAAGCTCTAAGAAATTACCATTGTGCTTGGGCTACCGGCGTAGCAGCTCATGAAAGTTTGAGAAAACGGGTTCAGAAGTATTTCGCTTAACTGTCTGTCTGTACTCCCCCTCAATGATTCTATTGGCATCCAAATCTAAGCCTGGTAGTATTGCATCGTCTGGGTCCTTAAACGTTACAGACCTTAGACTTTCTTTGAATGACTCTAGAACTGTCGCAGCACAATTGAGTGGCCAGTAGAAACATCCAACAATTAACTTATTTTCACCGACACCTGTTATACCCGACCAGTTAACTTCATTGTCTCATTCAACTTCGGCCTCAGTCGTAAGAATGAACAATCCCCCTCCTATGGCCTCTAATCTATCTAAAGTAATCATGGCCCGTATCTAAATAAGAGGTTGTAGAAAGGATTAGCTGAGCAACTTGCAGAGAGTGTAAGTGGGGTCACAGCACACAAGGCAGAACCACTGTCGTTACTGGAATCATGAATACACTAAGCAGATTCAGAAGGATGTAGGTTGCAGTAGGTACTGGGAAATGAAGAAGCTTGCACAGGATAGAGTAGCATGGAGAGCTGCATCAAACCAGTCTCAGGACTGAAGACAACAACAACAACAACATGGCATATTTGTTAGGTTACAGTCAGCTGACAGACAGAGAGTATTGAAAGAAATTAGTGCAGTACAAGATCATAATACGTGTTGCGCTTGGAGAAAAATAAAATTAATATGTTTCTTCAGAATATTACAGGGTTGGAAAACAATGTAGGTGAGTTTATTGAATGCCTAGAAGATGTGGAAAATTCTGAAGGGGTAGATATTCTTTTTCCCTATGAACACCACGTACGTACAGGGATGGAGAAGACATGAGGCATTATAGAGCTGCATTTTCGTGAAGAATCAACATGGAATAATAAAATGTGCCGTCCATCTGAAGTCATCATACTGAACCTTCTAGGCGCTGTAGCGCAGGTATATAAAATTTGTCGTAACTAAAGCATAATGTATGTCAGCAGCAATAACACTAGAATAAAATCGTTGTTATTAAAGAACCTCAGTCAGAGGCTTAAGATGTTTAACGTAATAACAGCGAAATATTTCATTATGTATCTAACAACATGTCAGTTGTGTTGAAAAACAATTTTAAATGTGGACATCAGTATTCTTCTCAGTGTAAAATATAGCACCCAGAAAGAGAAAGATTCCAGATATGTTACGTAATAACATTCTACTAATGACAGCAGACATACAATACATAAATTTATTTCTAAATATGTCATATCAAAAATTTCTATAGCAATTCTCAACAATGGTAGTGGCTGTGAAAGCCGCAGTTTAGAATTTTGGGGAACTGAACGATTTTTGCAATCGTTCAGTGCTCTTAGATTCCTGTCAAACGAAACGTTTAATGAACAAAAAAGCAGCAGTTCTCTCCAAGAGCTTTACACATGACAATGTTAAGTCTGCGTCTGCTACACAACAGAGACGCAACGAAATCAGTGGGTAAGTTTGCATTTTTGATGCATATATCATCAGGATAGAACGCAGCGGGAATCGAGAAAAACAGCATTAAATTTTACAGTGTTTTGTTCACGGCACTGATTAGAAGGAATAAAAGAGCACGTTAGGCACCTGAAAATGAATTAAGTATCCAGCAATGCGGCTTCACTAGCGAGCACAAATCTGAGTGACTATCTCTTCAAACCAATACTGAGTGTTAGTCTCATTAACACTTTACCTACCATGGTCCTGAGAGGCCCGTCCCTATTGCAACTATACATTTAACTTCAATGAAATTTTATCAGTTTTTCTGATTTGCCGAGTTAGACATAACTGTGGAAAAAATTATTAAAATTTGCCAGTGGCTTTGTGTTAAAGTGTTGATGCACATTTCTTCCATTAGGATCCTCACAGACCCGTGAAGTTATAAGCAATTTTCCAACAACCGGATTCCTGTCTGCACAGCGTCTGTTACGTCATTTACCATTGTTTGCTCGAGATGTTGTTCCATCACTGTTCAACAGTTCTCCTTGTGATAAACAGATGTTTATTTTTGTGCATTATTTCATAACAGTTGTCTGTTCTACAAACTGAAAATGTTACGAAGAGGACTGTTAGATGCCTAGTGAGTGTGAACCTTCCAGTGAAGATAATTATGAGGCATATGTCGCTGAAAGCTCAGAGCTACACAAAGATAATGATCAAGAAGAATCCCTTTACGTTGATGAAGAAGAGCAATTTAGTGCAAATTCTATTGTGTAGATAATTATTTTCTCGTAATGGGAATGAAATATGAACTACAGCTCCTCAAGCTGGAATTTCTGTTAGGCAGAGCAAAAAGGATGTACTGAAAGAATACCAGGGACCTACAAGTTTTTCAATTAAGAACTGTGATAGTGAAGAATCTTGTTTTATGTTGTTATTTTGTCTAATCCTCGTAGACAGAGTGTGTATGTGGATCAACAAAGGAGATCCAATCGTTTATGTGGAGTGTTTGAATGTAGATACACATAAAATGAAAAAGTTTCTTGATGTCCTAAACCTGACTGTAGCTTAAAAATCCAGAAATGAATATATCGCTCAGCCTTGGAGTGCTGAGAATGGCCGACTACTGTTCAGTAACATTGTGTATCGCAACTACTTCCATGTTATTCTGAGAGTCTTGCGCTTTGTCAATGCAGTAGCCTGACATGAACATATGCGAAGTGCCAAATTGAAACCAATCAAAGAAGCTTTTGAGATACGGAAAGTATCTCTTAGGGTTGCCTACATTCCAGGATGGTGCATGAATGTGTGAAAGGTTGCTCACATGTCGAAGTCGAGGTCCATTGCGGCCATACACCCTATCAAAACCAGGTAGATATGGAACAGAGTTGTAGGCAATTTGTGACAGTGCAACAAGCTACTGCTGGAGGATGAAAGTGTGTTTTGGGAAGGAGGAAGAAACAGGAGGTGTACGACGTGGAGAGAATGTTGTGAAAACCCTGGTGATTGAACCTGGAAAGGCTGGAAGTAATATCACCTGTGATATATTTCTTTTTACATATCCCTATTTAGCTGATAATTTGTATTCAAAAGATCTAACACCAGTCGGTACTACCAGAAAAAATAAATTTCAACTGTCTGCCGATTATATTACACCAAAGATATTCCACATTATTTGGTTTTCAACGAGATGTGACGATAGCCTCTTATGTTCCTAAGAAAAACAAAGCTGTTACCGATCTTAGCTCTCTTCACGACCAACCGACGGCGTCATCATCACAAGTAAAGATTCCTGAAATTATGGTGACATACACTCCTGGAAATGGAAAAAAGAACACATTGACACCGATGTGTCAGACCTACCATACTTGCTCCGGACACTGCGAGAGGGCTGTACAAGCAATGATCACACGCACGGCACAGCGGACACACCAGGAACCGCGGTGTTGGCCGTCGAATGGCGCTAGCTGCGCAGCATTTGTGCACCGCCGCCGTCAGTGTCAGCCAGTTTGCCGTGGCATACGGAGCTCCATCGCAGTCTTTAACACTGGTAGCATGCCGCGACAGCGTGGACGTGAACCGTATGTGCAGTTGACGGACTTTGAGCGAGGGCGTATAGTGGGCATGTGGGAGGCCGGGTGGACGTACCGCCGAATTGCTCAACACGTGGGGCGTGAGGTCTCCACAGTACATCGATGTTGTCGCCAGTGGTCGGCGGAAGGTGCACGTGCCCGTCGACCTGGGACCGGACCGCAGCGACGCACGGATGCACGCCAAGACCGTAGGATCCTACGCAGTGCCGTAGGGGACCTCACCGCCACTTCCCAGCAAATTAGGGACACTGTTGCTCCTGGGGTATCGGCGAAGACCATTCGCAACCGTCTCCATGAAGCTGGGCTACGGTCCCGCACACCGTTAGGCCGTCTTCCGCTCACGCCCCAACATCGTGCAGCCCGCCTCCAGTGGTGTCGCGACAGGCGTGAATGGAGGGACGAATGGAGACGTGTCGTCTTCAGCGATGAGAGTCGCTTCTGCCTTGGTGCCAATGATGGTCGTATGCGTGTCTGGCGCCGTGCAGGTGAGCGCCACAATCAGGACTGCATACGACCGAGGCACACAGGGCCAACACCCGGCATCATGGTGTGGGGAGCGATCTCCTACACTGGCCGTACACCACTGGTGATCGTCGAGGGGACACTGAATAGTGCACGGTACATCCAAACCGTCATCGAACCCATCGTTCTACCATTCCTAGACCGGCAAGGGAACTTGCTGTTCCAACAGGACAACGCACGTCCGCATGTATCCCGTGCCACCCAACGTGCTCTAGAAGGTGTAAGTCAACTACCTTGGCCAGCAAGATCTCCGGATCTGTCCCCCATTGAGCATGTTTGGGACTGGATGAAGCGTCGTCTCACGCGGTCTGCACGTCCAGCACAAACGCTGGTCCAACTGAGGCGCCAGGTGGAAATGGCATGGCAAGCCGTTCCACAGGACTACATCCAGCATCTCTACGATCGTCTCGATGGGAGAATAGCAGCCTGCATTGCTGCGAAAGGTGGATATACACTGTACTAGTGCCGACATTGTGCATGCTCTGTTGCCTTTGTCTATGTGCCTGTGGTTCTGTCAGTGTGATCATGTGATGTATCTGACCCCAGGAATGTGTCAATAAAGTTTCCCCTTCCTGGGACAATGAATTCACGGTGTTCTTATTTCAATTTCCAGGAGTGTATAATGCCACAGATGGAAGCTTGGACACCAAGGAATAGAGGAGGCGATGCTACAGTGTGAAGAGATAAACAAGGCTCTGGGATTTGGTGGTTTTCTTCAAAATGATCGATGTAAGTGAGATGAATGCACACATAATTTGAATGATGCTGGTCAGCAATAAAATATGATACGTCGGACTTTCGTCATTAATTTGGTAAAGCAGCTAGCAGGGGTCATATAAATCAGTGAATACGTTAGTAGCGGCGGATGCAGACAAGACTATGGAACCGGTAGCTAAGAAGAAAAGGGGATGTGCATATTGCGTAGAGAAGAAAGATAGAAAAAGGCAAATTACATGTTATGAATGCAGCAAACCTGTATGATTCGAACATTCTGCTATTGTCTGTAGACCTTGAGCAAATTTCGAATAAGAATAACAGCCACCAGTAACAGTATATAAAAAAGGTTTTTAAAAGTATACTTTAAATAAATAAAATTATTTTACAAAAGGTATTTGTACCTCGAAAGTCAATCACGTCGTAAGTAAGTAGTCAAAATAGTCTCCCTTTATTTCACAAGGACCTGAGAGCCCCGACTGTTAGGCAGCGCTATACAGATTTCCTGCGAAGCGGAGGGCACCTACTGGTTAAAGCACAGAGGCTTTGAATATGATCTAACACTGATGTTTATATGCTGAATGCTTCTCGGAGCCGTGACAAAAGATGGGAAAGCTTTGATGGAAAAGAACGATAACGCAGTGTTGAATGCACATCTCTGCCAATGCTTTAGGAACTTTAGGAGCTCCATTCAAAACTCTTGCCTGGCCAGCTGTATCTTTGACAGCGACTTACTCGAGTGGTACACCTAATCAGCTCAAAGGAAGCTCTCACGCTAACTAATTAGGGGAAGTGCTAGTCTAGAGTTACCCCTCTCCCTGTCTGCACACCCCTTTCCTGAGAGCCGGGAATGAAGGAGATAAGCTTACGGTCACTCGTGTCACAGAGAGGCATTGGTCTGGGCCGGTAACGTGAGACGCCATTAGCGAAAGACGTTTCTGTCTGAGGATCCCGAAGTACTCTAGAGCATCGGGAAAGGACGTTCAGAGCGTCAAACTGAGAACTCTAGAACAATTAAGGAAGCAAAACGAATTCCTTCGCTCTTTCTCCCCCTGTATCTCTCAGTCTGCAGCTAATTGGTTAAATATTTTGAATGTCCGGTAGAGTATTTGCAACATCTCTGACGAAAAGTTGAACTTTGAGCCCGTTTTAGGGTAACCTATACAGTTACGTAATATTTTGTGCGTTTGGGTTCATGCCGAAAATTTGCAAAGTACTGAATACGGTAATGGGTCAGGTTCAATAGCTATGAACATATTATATTTTGTCACTACTCAGGTTACAAGTGAAACACAGATTTAAGTAAATATATTAAGTAAATATATCTTTACTACACTAGTGTTCCCCGGGAAGTGAATAAGTGCTCCGCGGAAAAATATTAATAATGTTGAGTTAATTTTCCAACGTTCTAACGGTTCTACCGTTTTTAAATTTTTGTGGTTTCTGTGTTATTAGTTTTGATTTAAAATTGAAGTAGTGACTGGATAAAAGTAGTTTTTTTCTTATTTACGTGAAAAAATTACTAACTTTCAAAGTGATCAAGGTGTTCCGTAAACGTACAAGGATTCTCAAAGGTGTTCCAGCAGATAAAAAGTTTGTTGGCCTCTGGTGCACGGAATAGAAGGAGCTGTCCAGACGAAATGACATTAGATCGCTTTTCGCAATTTGTTAGACATTTTACATTATTAGGTAAAAGATATTTGTGGCTGCATATCGATCACCTTCCTGAGCCAAAGAGGTTAGTTCACCAAAGAAGTTTGATAATTTATGTGTTACATTGATATTTGGTATTAAATTGCACTCCTTTGTCATTACCATGTGCAACATACAGGAATTGGAGGCATCTGAAGTAATAATGTATTTCAGGGCAACAGTACCAAACAATCATGTCAGTTTACTAACAATATGTAAATAGGTACTCCGATAGGGCAGCAATATTTCTGGTTCTATTTTGCCAGGATGCAAATTTACAGAAAGTGAGTCGTCTACGGAGCCATTGTAAAACAAAAAGAAGTTTCTAAATTTCTACAAGTGGAAAAACAAATTCATGTGAGGCGTTTTACACAGCTTTCAACGACCTGAATCTCCACGTACTGGAGAACTGATTTTTAGTTAGAATTTGTTTGCTTGACCTTATACGTATGAGGTGAGGAATAAAAGTTGGACCTGTAATGAAAGAAACCGGCAACGTTATATTGTTCCACAACACGGAATGAATGGGACCTGGGTGGAAATAGCTTTTGGTAACTGCTGATGAGTACTTGTGTCTACCTTTGCCCTGTTTAGCGGAGATACAGCCGGTGTAAAATTACACTTCAAATCTTTGTACGAATTCGTTGTTACAAGTTGGGTTTCGTGCCTCATATGTGAAATTGTTTCAATATGCAACAACTGTTTAGTTTTGGTATCTTTTACAATAGGAGTACTTTCTTGTACAGTATGAATATCTAGAAAAATCGAGTGCTTACCATTTCAAAAAACAGGTTAGGTCTCTGTTTCACTAATAACAGGGCTACTCATTGAATAGTGGGGAGTGTCATTTTCTAGGCCATTGCCATTCAAGCCTATTCCGTCTTTCCTATTTCCGCGAGAACGTATATGTTCCGAAATATTTTAATGTTTCCGCTCGAATGACTCACCCAATTTAATTTAGCTGTTTTGTTACTGCATGTATCATCATTAATGTTGGATAATTTAAATAGTTGGTATTCGGACTCTGTATGCTATTCACCTGAAATGAAAATCAAATAAATGTGCTCTGTGAACTTTTGGAAATGTTGAAAATGGTATGTGAAGACAGTAGAAAGTTTTTTCCTCTAACACAGACTAAATTTACTTGCTACGAGAGAGAAAGAGGTATTCATTTCTCTAGGTTTGTTATTGCGGTCTTGTGTGTCTTTACTTCAAGTGGAAGCAGTGTATAGTATCCATGTTAACTGGCCACTGAGAATTATACAGGAAGAAATACTTTTTTGTGTAGTTATTGAAGAAACCGTTAAATTTGTTTCAGACAATACGTAAACTTGCTAACAAGGATTACAACAGCTGAAATACTCTTATTTTTGTCTGCTAAAATCATTAAACGAGATAATTTGTGCAGTAATGCGGTTTCTGCTGTTTTGCTATCACTAGATAACAAATAAACAGCAGTTAATAAAGCCGTCTGTTGAGCTAATACACGAATTTGTGAAGATTTGCACCATCACTGCAAATGTTTTGTACTTAAAACTAGATACTGAACTCTGCCTTCCAGTATATTACGTATGTTAGTATTCTTTCTGGTTCCGTAAGACCATACAAACGAAAATTGATTGACATGATACCACACACTTTTAAATAATATTATGGAACCGCTTACAACTACGTAGGAAACATAATGCATAGAAATTGCAAAACATTGGAAGAGTGAAAGAAAGTAAAGCCATCTACTACTGATACCGTATACAAATGACACCATAAGCTACTACTAGGAACACAATGAAACGATTCGTGTCTTACAAAATTCGTTTTGTTGTTCGAAACTTGCTATAGCTGGCAACGGTGAATGTGTGAAAGGTATGGAAGACAGAGTGTATAATTACCTTCATTCCACGAAACACACCGAGGATGCCGAAAGGAAGACAACCTATAAAGACATAAACTGCATAACAGCAGAGCACCTTGAAAATCCGTAGGTCTTGAAATAAACGGGGATTGCACAAGACAAATCATAGATGTGGTTAATTAATAAGAATTTACGAATTACTGTCAAAATTCAGCGCCAGTTGCAGCCAGGTCATCTCACAGTATAAATCAAGAGGGATTTATGCGCCGTGCTCTCTCGAATCCGCTTTCGGATTAAGGACGACGCCAGCTTGCAGAGGTCTACCCGTTTCTGTGAAGCGTGTCATTTCCGCAGTTAAAGTGCTCGCACTGCCGGGAGGTGGAATTTAAGAGGAGCAGGAAAAGCCCAGCCACACTCATATCCCGTCTTTCCACAGTTGCTGCGAACGGCACAGAAAATTTATTGACTGAGAGGCGCCCTAATCTCTGGTCCCTCACCCAGAATCTGACCTACAAATTGCCAGACCCGTTTAGCCAACTGCAGTGGCTATGCGAAAGGGTCAGACAGAAAATCAAATTTAATTTCCTGTAGAAAAAAAATAGTAGTTTCTAACTCAGCTGCACAGGGAAAGAGAATGATAAACGCCAAAATGCAAGTTCGTAGACACAGAAGGTTAAAGTTTGCAATTGACCCACACACCTGAATACTTTTATTCTAACATCCATTTTGTTCTCGACAGCTTTCAACATCTATATTCTTCCATACAGTCACAAAAAGGACAAGAAACTAATTATAATATGTGAAATATTAAAAAATAAAGGCATTACTGTAGTGGAGATATCATTATGTCACTCAAATCACATACCCTAACAACAAAATGTCATGATAGATTGTCATACGAGAACGTTTACGAAGAGTAACAGAAGACTTAACTGTATAGCTCGTTGCTTAAAAGTACGTAAGTCTCTTCACTCTCGCCACAGATGTGTCCATTGTCCAAACACGTTGTTTAAGTAGCAAGAAAAATCTGTGATGAACATTTGGGATGTAAGCTAAGAGGGACAGAACGTCAGTAGGTCTCTTCTCTTCAGTGAGTCTGGATCCGTCGTATTTTAACAGAGGAGTAAGAGCTGGATCTAGCTTCTTACATGTTTACTGAAACATACTATGTGCCATATGTCTCGCTGATGAATAAAGATTATGGGTATTCAGGAGTCACATTACACCTACGTACATTACTTAGGTGGACAGCCAGAAGCATTCTGAACATCGAAGGTACCCACTTTCCAGAATGGTTTGAACGTTTGCCTCACATTGCTTTCTCCTACTTTCCCAAAACATTTAAGAGGACAGAAGCAGTTGGGTCCTTCATCCTTTTCATTTTCAGTTTTTCCAGAATGAGATACATATTCTTCGCCTCTATTAGATGCCTTCTACTTAAACTTCCTTTGTGGACTGCATCTCAACCTTTCCTGAGAAGAGGTCCGTTCTTCCGCCCCTCCACGAATCTGAGACAGTTACAGACTGCTCGATATTAATGCCAATTCGAAATCCTTCGCAGATAACCTGAATAGCAACAGATATTATTGCTGTTATTACTATCATCATTGTTGTTGTTATTATTACTACTTGCACGAATGTAAGTGAAGAAATCACTATCAAGCCTTCAACAGAAACCATTACGTAATAACGTCGTATTTCATGCGTTTCAGAAACATAGTGATATGTACGTGGACCTACCATTACGCTCCTGAATACATTAGGTACAAAACTGGCATTCTTCTAAGTCATCTGAGTCTCCGGGAATGTATTCAGCAACCCGGTCAGAGATATAAGGTTCACGAAGAACATGTTTTCATGTAACTCGTCAAATGTGGCTGTAATCTCGGAAAACGCAAACGGGCCCTTGTTAATGTCACCCATTTTAGCCGTCGCTTGCCAATGTGATCTCACGGTAGGCACTAGTGGCTACCGTGCGCCATCACCAAACAACCGTTGAGCGAAATTAGAGCCTTTTCCTTGTGTATTATGTACGCAGCGCAGGTTGCCCTGCAACTCAAAATACACGTCAATGGCGCTCAACATTGTGTTTCTCTGAGCCACTCAATGTCATAATCGATTGTCGAAGCAAAGTCGATTGCGACGCCTAAAAAGGAATTCTTCGTCTCTTATCAAACATTACACGAAGTGAATTCCATTTTTTTTCTTATGCATAAGACATTTTTTATCACAAGAGCACTAGGTTGCCGGTTGCTTGATGAATGCTTAGAAACCATAGAATCCTTCTTAAATTCTAGTTTAGGATCCCTGTAAGAAATCCATCTTTCGAATGTCGAAAACTTTTCAATACATTATCCCAAATTTTGATACAATGAACTGAGAACAGACAAGAAACAAAGACAGTAGTATAACAGGATTCAGGGGCACTGATTCGTTTGAACAATTCCATAAGCGCATGCAAAACAAAGCAGAACTAACAGAAAATTTAAATTCAATTAAAAGACCGTTGTTTTAACCAAAATTTACATCCACTGACTTCCAATTTCCTTTTCTTGTGCACAAGGCACGTTTACGACAACGGCAGAACATTATCGATACCTTGCTGCTATCACAGAAACCATAGAATCCTTTAGATATTGTAGTTAATGACGACTGCAAGAAATTCATATTTCGAAAGTCGAAAACATTTCAGTACATTATCATGTATTTTAATGCCATGAGCTGAGGATCGATAACAACTAAAGATAGAAGTATAACAGGTTTCATTGAGTACCGATAACTCCAAAAGCGTATGCAAAACAAAAGGAAAAGTTGCGGAAGATTCAAATTCAATTAAAAGGCTATTTTGAAAAGTAAAATTTATTCGACAGATTCTGGAGGGCAGGAGAACGTGTTTCATATATACAACGTAACGCAAAAACACATCAGATTAATTAATATTACTAAAACCTGCATCATAATATTAAAATCTCCATAACTTTGGAAATACCACACATTAACAAAATCTAAGACTTTTTGGAACCAGCACGAAACTATCCTTACGATAAAAATTTTAGGCATAAACTCCCAAGCCTTTTAAATTTTATGAATGTTTTACTGATATTACTTTGCTGAAGTGACCGACATCTTTGTGGAAATGGTGGACTCACGTGTAGTTGCTACTGCGTTAATAGATTCTGGATTGAAACAAATTTAATGTGAAGTGCGAAGACTCTTTTGCGTTAATACTGATAGAAATGAAAAAAGAAGCAGGTTAATCATATTATTAAATATATTTTTGTACTTCGTTTTTCGATATCACATTACTTAAACAGTTGAGAATAGAATGTTTTTACATAAAGTTTGTAGGAAATCCAAGACTCATTTGAGAGTAAGCTGACATTGAGGTAGGCTATGCAGATCTTCAACACAGTCATGAGCGTTTTATCTCAGTTACTTGCGAAATAAATATTGAGATAGAAAGGCATGTTTTGATTTTATAAATACATGATCTTATAAAGTATCTAGATACAAATTAGAGTGCACTAATATGGGTGGGACCATCTTTTGCCTTTATCACAGGCTGAACTCTGATGAAGATACTTTGAATGAAGTATCTGGATGTTTCTGGAGGAATGTGCAGCCGATTCGCCCTTGAAGTGCCAATGCCATACAAGGTAGTTATCGTAGATGCTGGGTGCAGAGCGAAGTCGACACTCCATCTCATCCCTGAGGTGATCCCTTTGGTTTAGGTTGGGACTCTGAGCAGCCCAGTCCATTTCAGGAATGTTACTGTTCACAAACCATTGGCTCACAGATGCTGCTTTATGACAAGGTACACTTGTCAGCAAAAAAAGTGGGTCACTGCCGAATACAACCAACATAACGTAGCTGTGTTGCAGGTCCTCTAAACACCAAAACCCCGTGGGGTACAGTCGTTTGACTACACGCAATGGGTACCGCAAGAGACAACTAGAGACCAAAGGTCTTTATGGCAGTCAGTCTAAGCGTCAACTAATATCGTCATACAAAACATATTAGAAAACACGTTCTTAATGATGAGACACCTCATAACACTCATAAACTAACCTTAATTACAACAAGTGACATTCCAAAAGTTCTGAGAAAACGGATTATTTTACATATATCGTACAGTAATCCTTAGTCAAAATTAAATACTTGAGACAATATATGGAGTTACAAAGCTGTATGGCAATTAGAAAAAAGTTTTTCGCTCTCTAAAAGGTTTTCCATCCACGTGCTGAAGGTCGCTCATCGGCGAGTGGCTCTGGAAACTGGATATTGGACGAATCAGTACAAAAACGCGATTAACGGCAACAAGCACTCTAAGGAAGTCTCAACATTAGCAGCGAATGACCACTAATGTCATTGTTCTCGTACCACATCAACAGCTACGTGTACACAAATTTGAAGTTTAAATGACATGACCACCGTCGTCGTTCTGGTCCTGGATTCAAACCCAGCACCTATAGCCATTGCTAACTAAGCTAAGCTTTGTTTGTGCCTTATTGAGACCCGATCACTAGGCATAAAGAGCTGTGAAGTATAGACGTTTAAACCAGTATCAGTTATCAATTCAGATCCTGAAAATAAATGACGATAATGTTTGTACTGAACTGGGAATCCTGTCATAACAGTTACCTACCAGGGAACTACCTCCAACGACGATTAGTATGGTGTCATTCACAAGGAACAAGGTATGCTCATGTTTAAAATTGAAATGCCATCATATAAAGCGAGTGACAAGGATGCGAAACCGGCAACTAACCGAATTGTTAACGAAGTACAGTCATGCACAAAAGTATCCGAATGACCTCAATTGAATATCGACTGATTTCCATGCAACCTACATAACGCAGCTGTCTAGAGAGTCCTCTAATCGCTCCTTGGTACAGTCGTTTAACTACTGAAAATGGTTCCAACAAGTCACCACTAGAAAACACTGCTCTTTATCGCAATAACTCAAGATGTAAAGTAATACCACGATACTACAAATATCAGGGAACACCTCATCACAGATAAGACTGTCCTTATGCCTTGAAAGCTCACATTTATTGCAATAAATGACATACCTGATATGTTAGAATTCTCATCATTACGTCAGATAGGCAATGCACGTAGTAAGTTCGTCGTATTTATGATTTCCTCTTCAAAGTAACATATCATACTTGTTATTTTACACAAAATGTTATTAAAAATTTACGTTATTCACGACCAGCTAGTTGAGAATATGTATGAACTTCAAATTACACGACGAACCGCCCCGTTCTGCATATGGATTCAAACCCAGGTCATGCAGGCTAAGATTTCGTGGCTGTCGGAAATTAACAGTCATTCCTGACAAGGCATAAAGACAGTGATATACCTCATTTTTGGACAGTATCAGTTAGCAAATATCAACTTTAAATTACATAACGTAACATTTTTAACGGACGCGAAATCCTACCCAGCATCTGTTGTCCCTGTTAACGAACTACGAGAGATGTTAAATATTGCTTCTTCACAGGTAACTTACTTGAAATGCAGTGAGGTAAAGCTTTGTGTTGGACAGGGATTCTAACCCAGAACCTAATCGGATTGTTATCGAAGCACAACCAACTTTGGCATATCGGATTTTCTCGGCAGTAGCTAGATGTATTAACTGAAATGACGAGACAAAACATTAATTTTTCCTTCCCAGGAATCCAACCCGGCACGTATCGCTGTTATATTCTAGAGGAAAGGAACGTTAAGTATGGGTTTGTTACACCAGCAGCGACATGTGAGCATGTTTGAACTAGAAATAATATGACGAAGAGTTCAGTGGTGACTGAGAATCGAACCCCAAACATATCGTCGTTGACTACACACAAGGAGACGACAGTTACCGAATTTTTCTCCGCGGAATAACATCCTTGAACTTACAGTGTTCTCGCAAATAGTTCTGTGTCTCTCTGGGAGTCGAAAACGACAGATATCGTTAGTGTTGACAACGATTGAAAATGCATTAAAAATAAAAATTATTATCCACCAGCAGATAGGAGTTCTCATGGTTCAAATGGTTCAAATGGCTCTGAGCACTATGGGACTCAACTTCTGAGGTCATTAGTCCCCTAGAACTTAGAACTAGTTAAACCTAACTAACCTAAGGACATCACAAACATCCATGCCCGAGGCAGGATTCGAACCTGCGACCGTAGCGGTCTTGCGGTTCCAGACTGCAGCGCCTTTAACCGCACGGCCACTTCGGCCGGCCGGTGTTCTCATGCTAGAGCTTGATAATACATAGTGAAAACTTTAGTGCTGGGCTAGGATTCCAACCCATTCATGCTCAATATGTGGAGATGCTGAGGAATCTGCAGTTTTGAACCAACAACAAGTTGTAGTCGAGCTGTATTGTCACGAAGGGATCAAATTCCGCGTTAAGGGCGGTCTGAGTTGCATTCCCAGTTCAGAACCAATTTTATCGACATACAGAAGCTCAACTAAAAGATGGAATAAGTGTCCTGTGACCATACACCGGGTTTGTTTCGTCACTAGAAATAAATAACTAGTATAAGAAAGGCTACTGGTGATAGAGTTTCTACATGTCGCTACTCCTTACTTTGTAGTGGTTCCACCTAACGTCTACATGGTAGAGAAGGAATATCATGTTTAATGTGATTTTCAGGCCACAGTGCCTTCTTCACTTGGCGTAGCCAGAAGAGAATAGAATCTGCCTCTCCCTATCAAAAAACACGGGCAGAAGTTGGAATCGAACCCAGACCGTCAACATATGAAACTATCATCTCTTCTCTACGATTCGTTTCTCTATTCTAACACCGTTGCGGCACACAAGATGAGAATTCTGACACACAGGCTCTCTGTAGTGGTTTGCAGAATGTTCAGTACATTCATTTACTTGCTTGACCGAATCGCCATGGACTAGCTGCCTTGGCTACCCAGTGTATACATTCGACTCTATTTTGTAATCACCGAAATAAAAAAAACGTAACTGCCACCTACACATAACTGCCAACAGTGTAGGATGCAGAAATTTAAACAGGAAGTGTTCCTTTCCATTTGAGCTACTCTATTGCGCTATCTGTTTGTTGATACGTCGTACAGAGCAAAGGAAATGCTGTAACTGTCTGTCTCTCAGAAGTCTAGATTCGTCCATATGCATTATCTCTCAGCACTGTGGAATGCGTAAGTTCTGGAGGAACTGTTGTTCACTTCCAGAGGTGTTGTCGCTACGTCGCAGCTAGTAGCGTAACGGTAAGCGTCGCGCACTGTTGGTAAGACGTCCCGTGTTCTATTACATTCGCTGCTACATTTTTTTTTTTAAAGGCAATTCTGCTGTCTGTTGAAGTTACCAATTTAATAGAACTTTGAAAATTCTCCTCCCTTCTCAGACCAAAATAGTCGCATGTGGAAAAAAGGCTAACTTCTGCGTCATTTTGTTCTTTTCAGGTTTAATAGACCGCCAGGCAGCAGATGCGTCTCGAAGCTTTTGTATTATGTGTGGGGAGAGCACATCGTACCAAAATAGTCAGAAAAGTATTTTCTACATTAGCTGTCGTCTGGTAATGGCATTTTATTCTTCTTCAAACCTTGTTTGACAGCTTTAACTCAGAACAAGTTTTCTACATGCATGTAATCAATAAACTGGATGTGCATTGTCAGACTGTTATAGATGACATCAGAGAATTCGCATATATTGTTGATGATTAATTTCTCTCACATATTTAGTGTTGTTGTAACAACACTAAAAGAAACCTTACGAAAACTGTGCACTGTACTGTAAGAAATGAAATAAAACTACCCACGATAAGCTTACGACGCAAGTCTGTTTTAACAAAACTGAGTATCTGTACACAAGCGTGCCTCTATCTGCACGAATTAGTAAAATACTACTCACTTAGATTTCTATTGGGTCTGTGTTTAAATGGTATGCTGTGTCATACTCAACAGGTATGCAAATGTGGCATTTCATAAATAAAGTTACGTATTCCTAGAAACCCAAATTTTGCTTGTCAGCAGCGGAAAGAGGCGTTACCTGTTGTGTAGCATTGTAAGTTTTTCACCATTGCACTTTGAGGTGAAAGTATTTTCTTGCGATTTGCTTATCGATGTTTTATCTGACTGCTTGCAGCTCTTACACAGAAGGGATACAAAACGTTTGATTTAGCGAGTCTGAAACCGCGAACTATAATAGTTGCTTTTCGATAGGTCAGCACGTCGACACAGAGCTGGTGGATAGATACGATTTGCCCCTTCCTCTTACGAGGCCAATAGTGGCTTGAACTCGTAAACCGCTATTTACAGGACGAGATTAGTTTCGATTGCCACGTTCAATGACTTTGCTGGGCTGAAAACCGTAAATTTACAATCTTTTGTTACACCTCAAGCGATAACAACTCAGATTATTCAATGGAAATGACAGGAGAAATGAAGTTAACTTTGAGGATTAATTCCGTGCACACCAGGAAGTAGCTCGTAGATCACAGAGTTGCCAAACATACCTTTCGTTGTTGCAAAATCTCAGTTACATTACCAGCAGGAAGAAGACGAACCGATGTGATTCTAAGCGGGCTGGGAAGTGACCATAGCTGGCGCCTCGAAGACGCGGCTGCTACGGCCTGGAATACGTAATGCGTCTGGTTCTCATTTCTGTAACTAGGTTTAGGGACTGGAGCTTAGTTACTAATAATACTCAGAACTGACTGCTACTAAGCATTATAAATCAGTAACTCTCAGCCGGCTGGAGTGGCCGACCGGTTCTACGCGCCACAGTCTGGAACTTCGCGACCGCTATGGTCGCAGGTTCGAATCCTGCCTCAGGCATGGATGTGTGTGATGTCCTTAGATTAGATAGGTTTAAGTAGTTCTAAGTTATAGGGGACTGATGTCCTCAGCAGTTAAGTCCCATAGTGCTCAGAGCCATTTGAACAATTTGAAGTAACGCTCATAGTTGTTTTTATATTTCTTTCGTAACTGTACTCAAAACTAAGAAACTCATTCACGGACGTTTTCGTGCCTCGCCGAGAGTCGATCACAACAAACAAATAAAAATAAAAAAAGAATGTGTGTGTGTGTGTGTGTGTGTGTGTGTGTGAGAGAGAGAGAGAGAGAGAGCGAGAGAGAGAGAGAGAGAGAGAGAGAGAGAGATTGTTGTAAAGAAACTGAATGCTGGTATGTAAAGAAATCTTTCATTAAACTAACTCTTTCCACATCATTACGAAATGTCGTATTCATGATCTGTGGAACAAGTATTAATCTAATCTAATCATATCATATTGCTGACTATCCATTAAGAGTCATGAAGTACCGAAATTTTCGCCTGTATCAATAACCAAATCTAAACTCGAAAATAAACGACACAGTTTTTGTAATAAACCGGGACTCCTATCAAGACCTAACCATGAAAGATGTCTGATATACCTCAATTCAGAAGTAACGAAGTGTGTATGCATTTAAAGGTGAAGCGCATGATGTGAAGTTCTGCGACGTAGATACGAACCCAAGACGTCATCGGATTGTTAACTAAGTAAAATCAAATGGTACGTATCGGTTTTTCTTGCCAGCTGCTAGGTGTTTGAATCTAAAATAAGGACACAAATTTTTGTGCCTGAGCGACAATCGAACCGCACTCCTGTCGTTCTTCTTTATTGTCCACGAATATTGCTTAAGTATCAATTGCTTACTCACCAACGGTAATATGTGTGCGTGTTTGTCCAGAAATTGTTGGCAACATGAAGAGACATTACACATGCACGTTAATTTTCACTAGCAGGCCGGTGTGCATGTGATAGGGCTTGAAATGAAATTATGAATATTTTTTTACTGGATCAGGATTCGGACCCACATATTTACCTTTGGAGGAGACCTAGAGAAGACTGCAGTCTTGGGAAAAGGAACAAAATGATTGAACTAAACTGTTCCGAGAGATTCAGATCCTTGAAGAGGAGATACGAATTCGCATCACAGTCCAGCACTAAATTTTTCAACGTCTCTAGTTCAATCAAGTACAAGTAAAATAAGAGCCCTGTTCCTTTAGACGGCTATTAGTTCATCAAATAAAATGAAATTTTCTAATGTAATTAAGTTTACTGGCGACAGTATTTGTGTTTAGCCCTACCTCCACCTATGTCATTTTCCAACCTAAACCGGCTCTGCCCAGTTTGGAATGAAGGAACGTGATGTTTAATGCGGATTCTGGATCATAACAGCTTTCTCTTGAGATTACCAGAGGTAAAGTAAATCTGTTTGTGCCTCTTAAAAGTAAATGCCTGAACCCACGCATTGCACTTGTGATAGTTCGTTCCACCAGACCATTGTGGCCACATTTCTCAGCCCCAGGAGTGTGCTGTAATGGATGATGTGCTTAGCTTACAAAACTAGTCACGGTGGAAAAAAACGCGAGTCTATTAAATGGTTAAGTAGAAGCAAGCTTCTGACGTGGAGATTATGCTATTCTCATGTCAGCAGGATGTAAAGACTCTTCTAGACGTCATAGCCTCGATTTGAAGCCATTTTGAAATTTTCACTAATTCAGAAAATTTCTTAGTTCGAGAAAATCCACTGTGAAGTGTGAAGTTACCGGATAATTCGATTATCACCGTCATTATTACTATCATTTTCTTCATACCGCTGCTGGAACACATATACTTGAAGATCATTTAAGGCGTTTTGGTCGTTATAGAAGTAGTTGCCCAAGAACAAGCTCTTTCCCTGTCTACGGAATCGTTTTCATGTTAATAGCAAACATCAGCAATTACTCGTAGATCACGTTAAAACTAAAGTAATTGATGAAGACGTTACTTGATAACGAAAACGCGCTGCCTTTCTTCCTTTACTTGCGCCTAGAAATGGCTGTCGAATACTGCCAAACCAAAAGCCAAGGGATGTTACTGCCTTCCGATGTACATCGCTGTCGGTTCTTCCATATGATTTGGTCGACGTGACCTGTTTCAAGTTGTGTATGACACAGAATGCTTTAGAAAATCAATTGTTTTCCTTTGCAATAAACAGAAAGATTTTCATTCTAAGCTACCCAAGTCCAAACTTTTCGCAGCATTACTTCAAATTTAATATTCGCTTCCATAATGTAAGGAAATTATATCACAGTTGCAAAACCCGCATCCGACTCACTGTCCTTACACTTAGTCGCTTATCGCGGTCGTGCGGTAGCGTTCTCGCTTCCCGAGCCCGGGTTCCCGGGTTCCATTCCCGGCGGGGTCAGGGATTTGGTTGGTTCAAATGGCTCTGAACACTATGGGACTTAACTTCTGAGGTCATCAGTCCCCTAGAACTTAGAACTACTTAAACCTAACTAACCTCATGACATCACACACATCCATGCCCGAGGCAGGAATCGAACCTGCGACCGTAGCGGTCGCGCGGTTCCAGACTGTAGCGCCAAGAACCGCTCGGCCACCCCGGCCGGCTGTCAGGGTTTTTCTCTGCCTTGTGATGACTGGGTGTTGTGTGATGTCCCTAGGTTAGTTAGGTTTAAGTAGTTCTAAGTTCTAGGGGACTGATGACCATAGATGTTAAGTCCCATAGTGCTCAGAGCCATTTTTAAACTTAGTCGCTGACCATAAATTCTAGCTCAGAGTGACGTCAGTTTGAGTAACCTAAAGTAGCGAAGACTGTTTGCCACTGCTCTTTCTCACCGCAAATATGCAATTCACTCATTGGGCTCCATAAGTACAAAGTAACAGTAATTTCTGTGTGTATGCAATGCATACGGATTGTAGAAGTTAGTGGTGCTCTTTCTTCCACTTCTGTGTACAATATGCCTGACCTAAACGGGCCCTTTATCAGTACAGGCCCTGGGCGGTGCAACATCATATTGACAACAGTAATGTGCTTATACTGACAACTTCATTGTTCGTTTTACCCGATTTTGTAATCATTTAAGTAAAACAACATGACCTTCGAGTGGGAGACATTTCGCCCCCCTTTTCCTTATGTGAAATTTGTCAGTAAGCTTTTTGTCTTCGAACCAGCGAAATGCGACAGAGTACGGCTGGTAAACGATTTACAAACCACGATTTAGTGCCGTTAACGCCATTTCTTTTAACATTGGCGTAGCTGAAGGAATTTAGTTTCTTCTTAAATCGTCTTATGCAGCAACGTTCACAGATATCTCAAATAGGAAAAGCTCTTTATCCAGGTACGAAAGTTGTAAAACAAACTTCCCACAGTCTGTGTCAGGTTGATCTTTTCGTCTGATAGCACTGCGTAAGTATTTTGTCTAAGAGGTATTAAAGTAGTGTTCCTGTAGCTGTGGGAATCATTGGTTGAAAACGAGTTTCACACCAGTGGGTACAGTACTGATAAATATTCAAAATGATTATCAACCTAAGTTTGCGTTCATCCACAAACTGAGGCGTATTTGTAATGTTGAAGGTAGACTATGTATCCTTGTCTTCCTTGAGTGGGCACTGGAAGGCGTTTACACACACGTATACGAGGGTAATCCCAAAGGTAAGGTCTCTTAAGGGACACGCAAGTGCCAACGCAGGCACAAACGAGAGATCTTTAATTTCACTGTCAAGCAGAAACCACAGTGTTGGATACATGATGGCAAGGTGATAAAGAGCAAGAGTATGAATACGAAGGTTTCAGGTTGGATCCCTCACCAGTCCCACGATTTTTATGTGCCGTTTTACACATATTTCCCCTCGGGCAGTGTTTGGTGATGTGAAAAATGCCGAGTTGCACTGTGGTCCGAAAGCCACGTAAAACTCTAGGTTCCCCTATTAACTGGCTAGGTAAGTCAAGTCAAAGGTCGGATGAAAGCAACAGCATATCAGCTCCAACAAGACCGTGCCTATTAAAGCACTGTGGTGTTCAAAGCACTCTTCAGACAGATGACTGCTTTACTTTCTATGGGTTCCAAAACTAATGATCTTCGGGTTATTAACATTTTTGCGTTTTCATGCTGTATCTTTGACACCAGCAAACGTAAGTAACTGGCCGAGCACTGTCACCGTTCGAGTTATCAAGGTGGTAGACGACGATGCTGTCGACCCCAGTTACAATTTTGGTCATGGCTATGTTTCAGTCGAATACCTCTATGGGCCTTTCTGCGTATTTCAAGATATACTTTTATACACTTGGTACGCTTCCAAATTGATATCTGATAGAGCTGTATTTAGCAACATGAATCAGATACTTTTCCGTTCAATATATCGGACGTCAGTGCAGCGAGATTTCGTTTATGTGTTGCACATGGTGCAAGAAATATTTGTGTTTTGCTTGCTTCTGTGATAGGTTTCACCCCACTGAATGCGAGCAAGCTCACGAATAGACTGTCAGTAACTGGAATCATGCAATAACACACTTAAAAGTTGTATTTTTGCATTATGTATCCCGATGAAAATAACTGTAAACAGGTTATATGCCTACTTGACAGGGAGAGAAATTAGAGATGTATTTCAAATATCAGCTCAGTGACGCCATGTTCGTCTCGTGATGTAAAGCAAGGATAGTTGATAAGTAATATCTCGTTGTACTAGCGATATGTATGGCTACGGGGTTCCTTGTTTTCTCTCTGAAAACAACTAGAACAGAATTCAGTAACAAAGTGGTAAGAACACCTACTCAGTGCGCCAATTAAACACTCAGCCATTCTTGGTTATTTTGTTAATCGTCTGTAATGCAGGAAACCCATCCTTGATTATTGATTTGTAATTACTACCATTGTTATTGTTATTCGTACCCCACAACAGCTTTCCTATCACTCATTGTCGCCGATGCACGTAACTAATGGATCAGGATGAATGGAATGTGGGATGTTTCGTCACGGAGAATATACACATTTATCTCGGCGTCTTGTGTTCAGGTTAATATTAAAATCTCAATAAGAGACGACGACAAGGGGATGCCGGTGATGCAGGCAATAACACCTAACTATTTCTGTCGTCTTAATACCACGACGACAGACAAATTGGCGTCTCACTGTATGTTGATTATAATTCGTTAGCCTTTTTGCAACCCCATTTTGATACCTCGTGGGAGCAGGCATAATATTTTTCTTTTTGACCACCGAACAATAACACTCAAAGATAGTAAATGGAAAGATACAAAGAAAAATTCAGACTCATGGGTGTGGATCCAGTTCATCAGAATAGGACTAAACAAGAGGAAAACATTACGAAAGCAATGAATACGCTGGTTAGTATACATTATTTGTATAGATCTGAAGATGAAAAAGCGCAGATCTGCACAGTGCCCGCATCTGCACTATAGTTTCTGTCTTAATAGGCATAATTTTTAGTTTCTTCTCTTCTGAATTATCAAATGAATTGATTATTACGTGGTACAGAATAATTAGGTAACTGTGTTTCTTACAGCTTCCATTCGCACCAAAATTTTTCTACATTCTCGTGCAATTCATGAAATTCTACTTGTATGATCACAAGACTGCACATAGATGCAATCGATTTCGAGGTGTTTGTTATCTTACTTCTCGTGACAGGTGGGCAAAGTTGATTTCCAAAGACTTTTTATTGTCCTGAAATAATCTTTTGTCACAAAGTAACAAGGTAAGTGTTTCATTCGTATCTATTTTGTGGGAAACTGTAATCGTGATGGAAGATTACACACCTGAATGTTTGACACAGCTGGTAGGAGAAAACGCTGCATATTAACCAAACCCCGCGCTGCCTCCCCGTATCCTCCTATGACGCGACCACATTTGGCAACACTGTGACAGTGCAAACACTTCGCGTATGGTACTGAATTGACTCGCTAAATTCACTTGATATTCCCTTTCCATCTGAATGACTCGTGGGATATAATCCTCACGTAAACTAAGACACTGAGAGAGAAATTTCAATTTTTTGGCTAAAGAAGTGCTATTCTTCACATAAGTGACAACTTTTAACGTCTTTCACGATGCACTGTGAGGCTGAGCGGCCAATACCATGGTAAGTTTGGCGTGCTGCTGGCAGTGTGTCCGTAGCCCCGTGGTACCGCCCGTGTCTCGTGTTCCAACGGTTAAGAGAATCGTCAGTTCTAACCGTGGTAGGGGGAGCGCGTGCGAGTTTTCTGTGTATTATTTCATGGAGCTGCTAATACCCAGAAAAAATTCTGTAACAGAATCAGAAGAAAACCTTTATACATAAAACCCTCTTGGCAGCTCGACTCAGTAAGTCGTGGTAACTGTCGTAGATCTCGGCTTTCTGACGGCCAAACTGCTATCCAATAGAAGCGTCTCTGAAGAAATTCGAATCGACCGTCAACGATACCAAATTCAATATTGCTCTTCACTTAAGACTCACATGCCAGGGTCATAAGTATGAAGGAAATAAATTGATTAGCAAATCGCAAGAAAATACTTTCACCTCAAAGTGCAATGGTGAAAAACTTACAATGCTACACAACAGGTAACGCCTCTTTCCGCTGCTGACAAGTAAATTTTGGGTTTCTAGGAATACGTAACTTTATTTATGAAATGCCACATTTGCATACCTGTTGAGTATGACACAGCATACCATTTAACACAGACCCAATAGAAATCTAAGTGAGTAGTATTTTACTAATTCGTGCAGATAGAGGCACGCTTGTGTACAGATACTCAGTTTTGTTAAAACAGACTTTCGTCGTAAGGTTATCGTGGGTAGTTTTATTTCATTACTTACAATACAGTGCACAGTTTTCGTAAGGTTTCTTTTAGTGTTGTTACAACAACACTAAACATGTGAGAGAAATTAATCATCAACAATATATGCGAATTCTCTGATGTCATGTATAACAGTCTGACAATGCACATGCAGTTTATTGATTACATGCATGTAGAAAACTTGTTCTGAGTTAAATCTGTCAAACAAGGTTTGAAGAAGAATAAAATGCCATTACCAGACGACAGCTAATGTAGAAAATACTTTTCTGACTATTTTGGTACGATGTGCTCTCCCCACACATAATACAAAAGCTTCGAGACGCATCTGCTGCCTGGCGGTCTATTAAACCTGAAAAGAACAAAATGACGCAGAAGTTAGCCTTTTTTCCACATGCGACTATTTTGGTTTGAGAAGGGAAGAGAATTTTCAAAGTTCTATTAAACTGGTAACTTCAACAGACAGCAGAATTGCCTTTTAAAGAAAATGTAGCAGCGAATGTGATAGAACACGGGACGTTTTATCAACAGTGCGCGACGCTTACCGTTACGCTACTAGCTGCGACTTAGCGACAACACCTCTGGAAGTGAACAACAGTTCCTCCAGAACTTACGCATTCCACAGTGCTGAGAGATAATGCATATGGACGGATCTAGACTTCTGAGAGACAGACAGTTACAGCATTTCCTTTGCTCTGTAAGACGGTATCAACAAACAGATAGCGCAATAGAGTAGCTCAAATGGAAAGGAACACTTCCTGTTTAAATTTCTGCATCCTACACTGTTGACAGTTATGTGTACGTGGCAGTTACGTTTTTTTTATTTCGGTGATTACAAAATAGAGTCGAATGTATACACTGGGTAGCCAGGGCAGCTAGTCCATGGCGATTCGGTCAAGCAAGTAAATGAATGTACTGAACATCCTGTAAACCACTACAGGGAGCCTGTGTGTCAGAATTCTCATCTTGTGTGCCGCAACGGTGTTATGATACAGATATGTGCAGTAGAAAAGAGGGTTTGGTGGTCTGTTGGACTGCTGGTAGTTTCATATGACTGTGGTATGGGTTCGATTCCAACTTCTGCCCTTGTTTTTCGATAGGGAGAGGCAGATTCTATTCTCTTCTGGCTACGCCAAATGAAGAAGGTATAATGGCATTGTGGTCTGAAAATCACACTAAAATGATATTCCTTCTCTACCATGTAGACGTTAGGTGGAACCACAATAAAGTAAGGAGTGGCGACATGTAGCCTTTCTGATACTAGTTATTTATTTCTAGTGACGAAACAAACTCGGTGTATGGTCACAGGACACTTATTCCATCTTTTAGTTGAGCTTCTGTATGTCGATAAGATTGGTTCTGAACTGGGAATGCAACTCAGACCGCCCTTAACGCGGAATTTGATCCCTTCGTGACAATACAGCTCGACTACAACTTGTTGTTTGTTCAAAACTGCAGATTCCTCAACATCTCCACATATTGTGCATGAATGGGTTGGAATCCTAGCCCAGCACTAAATTTTTCACTATGTATTATCAAGCTCTAGCATGAGAACACCTATCTGCTAGTAGATAATAATATTTATTTTTAATGCATTTTCAATCGTTGTTAACACTAACGATATCTGTCGTTTTCGACTCCCAGAGAGACACAGAACTATTTGCGGGATCACTGTAAGTTCAAGGATGTTATTCCGTGGAGAAAAATTCGGTAACTGTCGTCTCTTTGTGTGTAGTTAACAACGATATGTTTGGGGTTCGATTATCAGCCACCACTGAACTCTTCGTCATATTATTTCTAGTTCAAACATGCTCACATGTCGCTGCTGGTGTAACAAACCCATACTTAACGTTCCTTTCCTCTGGAATATAACAGCGATACGTGCCGGGTTGGGGTCCTGGGAAGGAAAAATTAATGTTTCGTCTCGTCATTTCAGTTAATACATCTAGCTACTGCCGAGAAAATCCGATATGTCAAAGTTGGTTGTGCTTCGATAACAATCCGATTAGGTTCAGGGTTAGAATCCCTGTCCAACACAAAGCTTTACCTCACTGCATTTCAAGTAAGTTACTTGTGAAGAAGCAATATTTAACATCTGTCGTAGTTCGTTAACAGGGACAATAGATGCTTGGTAGGAATTCGCGTCCGTTAAAAATGTTACGTTATGTAATTTAAAGTTGATATTTGCTAACTGATACTGTCCAAAAATGAGGTATATCACTGTCTTTATGCCTTGTCAGGAATGACTGTTAATTTCCGACAGCCACGAAATCTTAGCCTGCATGACCTGGGTTTGAATCCATATGCAGAACGAGGCGGTTCGTCGTGTCATTTGAAGTTCATACACATTCTCAACTAGCTGCTCGTGAATAACATAAATTTTTAATGGCATTTTGTGTAAAATAACAAGTATGGTATGTTACTTTGAAGAGGAAATCATGAATACGACGAACTTACTACGTGCATTACCTATCTGACGTAATAATGAGAGTGCTAACATTTCAGGTACGTCATTTATTGCAATAAATGTGAGCTTACAAGCCTTAAGGACAGTCTTATCTGTGATGAGGTGTTCCCTGATATTTGTAGTATCGTGGTATTACTTTACATCTTGAGTTATTGCGATACAGAGCAGTGTTTTTTAGTGGTGACTTGTTGGAACCATTTTCAATAGTCAAACGACTGTACCAAGGAGCGATTAGAAGACTTGCTAGACAGCTGCGTTATGTAGGTTGCATGGGAATCAGGCGAAATGCAATTGAGGTCGTTCGGATACTTTTGAACACGACTGTACATAAAATCAGAAGTTAAATATCAAATGTTTTCACCAATAGCGATATGCTGGAACCTTAAATGACAATATAATTGTTTTTGCCTGGCTGGGATTCTAACCCATCATCTAGCACCGTCGTTTTCTAGCCAGGGACAGACGATAAATGGCTATTGTTGCTTCACCAGTAGCGAGACGGGCGCATGTTTAGCTAGACATCAGGCGACTAAAAGTTCTGTGCTGAATGGAATTCAAACCCCGCACACGTGGCCTTGAAGAAACTATAACTATCAAATTCTTTTCTAATAATAGCTAGGAATGGCATGTTTGTACTTTCAATGATGTGATGGAAAATACTCTGCTGGCTAGAAGACTAATCCACAACATATCGTCGTTGGTGATCACAACGAACACAACGTCAGAAAAAAAATAATAAATAAATAAATAAATAAATAAAATAAAATGGTTCAAATGGCTCTGAGAACTATGGGACTTAACTGCTAAGGTCATCAGTCCCCTAGAACTTGGAACTGCTTAAACCTAACTAACCTAAGGATATCACACACATCGATGCCCGACGCAGGATACGAACCTGCGACCGTAGCGGTAGCGCGGTTCCAGACTGTAGCGCCTAGAACCGCTCGGCCACCTCGGCCGGCTCACAACGTCAAACCCAAATCCGTTTTCACCAGTAGGATGGAGAGGATGTTTGAACTTGAAAAGATGTAAGGAAACGTTTGATCTTGTAATGTTGTGATAAAAAGCTCATCATGTGGCTGTGAGTTGAAACGCACACGTTATAGCTGACAACGCACGAAGAGACGTTGAAAATGCAACTATTTTTCACTAGTAGTTCGGAGTGCACATGATAGGGCTTGAAATAAATTAATGAATATTTTGTGCTGATCAGGATTCGAAACCAGATAGGTGCCTTTCGAGGACGCCTAGAAGAGTTTGCAATCTTCGGGACCACAGTGAAATCGAATTCTAATCCCAGTCCAGCACCACAATTTTCAACGTCTCAGTTTCAAATAAAGTAAGAGCCTTGTGAACTAACATGGTCATTGGTTCATCAAATGAAATACGTTTTCTAGCTTACGACGGCTTGCTGGTGACAGTGTCTCTGCCTTATGGGATTTCTCCATCTGTCACAGCACAAACGAATGCCACTCTGCCCCAGTCGGCAGCGAAGGGATGTTATCTTTACTGCGGATATTGAACTACGGAGCTTACTGGCGTTCTGCACTTGGTGTTACAAGGGGTGAAGGAGAGCTACTTGTGTGTGTTAAAAATCTACGCCTGACGTGAGATGTGAACCTACACGTTTCACACATCAGTACAAGATTAATCCACCAGACCACAGAACCCCCTGCCAAGCACATAATTATGAATTGCAGAGTATTCATTTAGATGCAGATGTCAAGGGACGCGTAACAGAAAGGAGGGCGTGATCTGGGAATGGATAGAAGTGCAGAAGTGATAAATATAAGCGTGAAATGCTTGCAAAGTATTGCTTACTTAGATGTGTGTCACAGTTCGTTTTATCTTAGGACCGAGAGATAAGGAAGGACTATTCTCAGAACGATGAATGGGTAATAGGGAAGGAGAGATCAAAGAATACGTTTTCATAGGTGTTGAAAGGAATGATAGAGAGTAAAGACAGAAACAATTAAAAGAGAAAATGTAGCGTCATTGGAAACCGCTAGATTTGTTTATAAAGTTTTGGGGGAGTGGAATAGAAGGGCACTTGCGGCGATAGTGTCAGAGAGGGGGAGTGTGAAAGAGAACAGCCGGCCGCGGTGGCCGTGCGGTTCTAGGCGCTCCAGTCCGGAGCCGCGCTGCTGCTACGGTCGCAGGTTCGAATCCTGCCTCGGGCATGGGTGTGTGTGATGTCCTTAGGTTGAGTCCCATAGCGCTCAGAGCCATTTGAACCATTTTTTGAGAGAGAACAGAGGAGATATTAACAACGAGTAAACATAAATGTTCAAATGTGTGTGAAATCTTATGGGACTTAACTGCTAAGGTCATCAGTCCCTAAGCTTACACGCTACTTAACCTAAATTATCCTAAGTACAAACATATACACCCATGCCCGAGGGAGGTCTCGAACCTCCTCCACGACCAGCCTCACAGTCCATGACTGCAGCGCCTTGGACCTCTCGGCTAATCCCGTGCGGCGAGTAAACATAATATGAAATCGTTTGCGTATTGTGTGGAGGACGGAGGGTGTATTCATGGATGGATGGGAAGATAGAGACGTATTTGAAATAACAAAAACTACTGTGACAGAGTCCATCTACGCTGATTAGTTTGTAATTATGTAGACAGGGTTGAATGAAATCAAAATAGAATACTTAACAAACTGTATATTCAAAAGAAACCCACTTGAATTAAAAGGGAAACTCAAAGGAAAGCTAACCCACATTGCATCTTTTCTGTTGCCACGCGATCTTCCACTAGCTCCAAATGAGGAAAAATGACGAAAAAGAAGACATAACAAAACATTTTAAGGACTCTAACATTTTATCCAGAATCCTTCATTATTTTGTACTTCTATCACGCGTCTTGGCATAGAATGTATAAACCATCGGACGTAACAGCCTGAAGAAGCAACTTCCTCCCATGCTTCCAGGACGCAGTCCCAAAGAGCGTCCACAGTAGTTGGTTGGTTTCGTGGCCAGTTCTCTGTTAATGTTCTGGCGACCTCAGCCCACATGTTTTCCATGGAGTTCATATCAGCCGCCCGTGGCGGCCAGTCCATGACGTTGACGCCAATCGTGGAGATTGGTATTTGAACAAATGCAGACCTGTGAATGGGAGAATGGTCCTATTCCAATGTGACGTCTCCTTCTGCGAACAGCATTCGCACTGACGGAAGCATCACGTTTTCCAGTATGTGAGCATACTGCACGCTGTCCAGAGTTCCTTCTATCCTGTGAAGAATTCCCGCCCCTCTCGCAGAAATCCAACCCCAGCAGGTAACAGATAGCCGGCCACTTCTTCTCGTCGTGGTTACATATTCGAGTCGATGGCGAGTCACGTGCGGCCTATAAACGATTCGTGGACCGTCGTTATTGGTGAAAAACACCTTCTCATCAGTGAAAATGACGTTGTCCCACGACGCCCTCAGATGGAGCTCCGCAAATGCTAGCCGATATAAAACGTTGTCTTCGCTGTGCTCTTGTTTCACGGCGGATCGTCGTGCATGCAATCCAGCGTCCCTCAGCCTTCGGCGAATCGTGTCACTGGAGCCGGGGAAGTTGGTCTCCCGACGCAACTGCTCCGCGTTCAGAAAGAGATTTTCTCTGCTCTTAGATACTAGGTCCCTGTCTTCCTGCTGTGAGATCACTCTCTTCCTGCCTGAGCCAGGAGCCCTATTGGTAGTGCCTCTTTGAAGGTAGATCCTCCACCATCTCGTTGCAGTGTTATGTGGTACGCCACACCGTCGGCCAGCTTTCTGATGGAACATCCTCCGGCCGGCCGAAGTGGCCGTGCGGTTAAAGGCGCTGCAGCCTGGAACCGCAAGACCGCTACGGTCGCAGGTTCGAATCCAGCCTCCGGCATGGATGTTTGTGATGTCCTTACGTTAGTTAGGTTTGATTATGATGATGATGATTATTAGTGTTTTTTTAGTTAAGTTTAACTAGTTCTAAGTTCTAGGGGACTAATGACCTCAGGAGTCCCATAGTGCCCAGACCCATTTGAACCATTGTTTGAACATCCTCCTTCCTCAAGGAGAGCGACGACTCTATCTCGGCCGGTCGGAGTGGCCGAGCGGTTCTAGGCGCTTCAGTCTGGAACCGCGCGACCGCTACGGTCGCAGGTTCGAATCCTGCCTCGGGCATGGATGTGTGTGATGTCCTTAGGTTGGTTAGGTTTAAATAGTTCTAAGTTCTAGGGGACAGATGTCCCACAGTGCTCAGAGCCATTTGAACCATTTTTTGACTCTACCTCGAATAGACCTCTCCCAGTGAGCCATTACGGCAGACAGCCTGATGTGTATTTCTGCTTGCCGCTCTTATACTGATTCCAAGAGAGGAGGTAAACATCTTTACGTCAAACGGAGCGGCAGAGGCAGAGGCATGCGGCGCAGCCGTGCTGGCTCGTCCCGGGCTGTTGGCCCACCAACGCCACCGCCAGTTCGCTCACTTCCGTCTCGCCTGGTCAGCCTGGCTGGCCCGCAGCTCGCGAGCCGCGGCTAGTACAGACCCGGGCAGCATGGCCACGATCACCCCTTGAAGGATCAAAAGTTACACCTAACCTACCCAAGTCTGTAGTATAAACTAACGCAGCTACAGCTATTATGCTAGAACGTGTGCAGGCACACCTACAGTTGACGATTCATTCAAATATTTGACGAACAATACTTTCAAAATAATATTCATTTTAAACATAGCTACCACAAAGTATTTCACCTAGCTAGCAATAGCATGACGCAGGAAACTAAACTTTCCTGTAAGCGCTGTGCATTAGATGTAGCCTTAAGAAAACCTGTATTCAACCACGACAACTAAGCGGAATGTAAAAGTAAGTCGGCCGGTGTGGCCGTGCGGCTCTAGACGCTTCAATCTGGAACCGCGTGACCGCTACGGTCGCAGGTTCGAATCCTGCCTTGGGCATGGATGTATGTGATGTCTTTAGGTTAGTTAGGTTTAAGTAGTTCTAAGTTCTAGGGGACTGATGACCACAGATGTTAAGTCCCGTAGTGCTCAGAGCCATTTGAACCATTTTGTAAAAGTAAACAGGTTTGGCGGCAGCTTCTCCAGATAATAGTATATACTTAGTATATGATACAAGTTTTGTGCACTTATAACATGTACTTAGTGTTTCTGAAACAATACGTGCTGCACGACGGAAATTACTTTCTGCTGAGGCACTTCATTTACATCTCAATGATACACAACTACTAGAGAACATTGCTCTTTACGGCAGTGAGTCCACTTGTAAATTAACATCATGATATCGCAGATATTAGGCAACACGTTACTAGGGATGAGGGAGGCCTTAACGTTTGCAACTAAACATGCTACTCCTAGCTACTACTGAATATGAAGTTGATTAATAACGTGTCTTCATAACCATGTGTGCGGCGTTCGACTCTCAGTCAAGGTAGCCGTTTTCGTCACCTTATTTCTAGTTAAACGCGTGCATATCTCGCTGATGGTGGACCAACATTGGACATTTCTCGTCTGTTCCTGGTTAGACAAAGACGGCGGTAGGCGTCGGGTTCGAATCCCGGTCAGGCAATACAACTTCAGTCGTCATTTAAGGTTCCAACCCCATTACTGGTGACAAACTGTGATATCTACATTCTGATTTTACGTGCTTATTCAACAATCAGATTAGGTGCCGGGTTCGCATCCTTGTCCCCAGCATTACATGATGGCATTTCAATTTTAAACATGTGCATCCTTTGTTCCTTAACAATGCAACACTATACAACGTCTTTCGAGGTTAATTACCAAGAAGGTAATTGTCATGTTAGGGTTCCTGCTTTCGTACAAACATTATCGTCATTTACGTTCAAGTTGAGAATTGATAACTGATATTGGTGCAAACGTCAATATTTGACGTCTCTTTCGGCCTAGTGATCGAGTCTCGATAAGGCACAAAGCTTTGCTTGGTTAACAATGGCTTTACGTTCTGGGTTTGCATCCGGATCCAGAACGAAGACGTAGGTCATGTCATTTAAAGTACAACTTTGTGTACAAGTAACTGTTGATGAGTAATCTGAACAATGATATTACTTGTGATTCGCTGTTAATGTTGGGATTTCCGTAGAGTGCTTGCCCGCCGTTAATTACGTTTTCTTTTAACTGCTTAGTATTACATAAAGTTGATGCGAAACTACTCCCCATTGAACGACGTTCAGTATGTGTTGGGTAAACCTTTTAGACAGCAAAGAACTTGTTTCCAATTGCCATACAACTTTATAAATCCATAAACTGTCGGAAATATTTAATTATGCCTAACGACTACTGAACGATTTATGTGACAAAACTAGTTGTCCCATAACATTTGAAATGTCACTTATTGTAATTAACTTTAGTTTACAAACGTTAAGGACTCCTCTGATCTCTTCTGTACTATCGTGGTGTTACTTTATATCTGGACGGACTGTCGTAAAGACCAGCCGGCCGAAGTGGCCGTGCGGTTAAAGGCGCTGCAGTCTGGAACCGCAAGACCGCTACAGTCGCAGGTTCGAATCCTGCCTCGCGCATGGATGTTTGTGATGTCCTTAGGTTAGTTAGGTTTAACTAGTTCTAAGTTCTAGGGAACTAATGATTTCAGCAGTTGAGTCCCATAGTGCTCAGAGCCATTCGAACCATTTTTTGTCGTAAAGACCGGTGTTCTCTAGTAGTCTCTAGCAGTACCCATTGTGTATCTTACAACGACTGTACTGTGGAGGGTTGCGACGATGTGCAACACAGATATGCTATGTTGGTTGCATACATTCAGGTGCAGCCTACATGTTGGAATTCAGGCGTGACCCACTTTTTTGGCTGTTTAGTGTAGATTGTCATGCTGGAACAAACAGTTCTACAGTACACGATACCGTAAAATGTGTTCATGTCCTTCATCATTCAGAGATTTGTTAAGTGCGATAACGGGATCACACCCTAACAACGAAAACCACTTCCACACCTCCACATCTTAACACTGTCTCGTTCGTATTTCACTACGGGCACTACACATAGTGGCAGTTAACGTTTTCCATGCATTCACCTCCCCAAAACCCTTCCAACAGATGGTTCATCACTCCAAATGATTCGTTTCCAGCCATCCACTGTTCAATGACGTCGCTTTTTATACCACCTGAAGTGCTGCTTCGCGTTGAGTGCAGAAAAGTATGGCTTATAAGGAGGTGCTGGACCATTATGCCCCAATATTCTTAACTTCCTACGAACATTCATTGCGCTAGCTGGACTTCTGGTAACACTGTATAACTCACGGATGATTCCTTCTGCTGATTTCATGTGAGTTTTTACAGCCACCCTCCGAAATGTTTGATTGTACCTGCCCGTCAGTGAAAGACCTCTTTTTGGTACTGGTTTAGCTGTAGTTGTCCCTTGCAGTTTCTACTTTCCTCTCACGTCAGGAACAATCAACTTTGGTACATTTAGAAGGGTAGAAGTGTCCCTGATGGATTTGTTATTCAGACGACATTCAATGACTAGTTCACGTTAGAACTCACTGAGCACTCCTTACCGACGAATTCTGCTGTTGATGTCCCTACTGGCAGAGCAACGGGGCAGTGTGCAGTGCACGAATGACCATGCTTCAGATAAGCAATAGTTTTAAGCCTTTTTAATTAGGCGAGCGCCGATTAGAATGCAGCGGGATGGCAGACGGACGGACGGCCAGAGCGGAGGTAGCGCGCCTAAGGGTTACGATAAGAGCCGAGTCGTGCACCGTAGGCCCACACGGTGACTTGCAAGAACACGAAGGCGGAAGGACACAGACAAGCCAGGGGTAGCTTAGAAATACGACGCAGCATCCACAGGCAGGCACCCTTTGGGGATGGGGAAGGTGGACTGGTCCGACCAGAGGCTGCTGAAGGGTAAAAGAAGTGGTTCGTTGGGAAAAACTTTACATTAGAGCAGAGGCCAGAGTAAAATATGCAGAAGAGTGAAAATCAAAAGTGTATTTGCGAAGAAAATAACAGGGGAAGTATAAAGTAAAACGTGTCTGTCTTAAGGGCCGAGATGGTGGCTGACGTCACAAGTAGTTTTGTGGGGGAGAAGGAGCGCACAGCTCACCATTGTTGAGGACTAACGGTTAGACTGGGGAGAGTAAGATTACCAACTAAGCTCTGCTTTGTGGCTTAATCTGCTTAAGACTGTGACAAAGTAACGTTCACGTAGGTGGTGAAGTTATGTTGATTGTGAAGGAACGTTTATCTTAATGTGTGACAATTAATGAGATATAGACGCCAATAGTTAACTGAGCAAAGCTTATTGCACGCAACAACACAACAGTCATTGAACACGGTAAGTCAGCTGCTGTGCTCGCTCCTGCACCAGCAAATTCTGTTTTTGTTTCCTGATCATGATATTTATGACCAGTTGTTTATGATCATGCTTATTTTCATGTGGGGTACCAAGTGTAAGTAAAGACTGAGTTCCGTGGCATCTGGTAATAGACGATCCTGGTATTGTGCACTAAAAGGCCCGAGTGGCAGCTGAGTGATTTATATTAATACGATCGCAACTGGGATTAGACCGACTGAGACGATAACAAAATGCAGTCGGTATCCGACAATGGTCTTAAACCCACTTAGAGGGCCATATCCGTCTGACCGCTATATCGCTCTATTCTGGCGTGCAAACTACGATTTTGCAACCTGTTTGTAATAAATTGTATCGGAGGATTTTGAGGGCAATTTAATTGCATTTATCAGAGATGCATTGCATTACTTAGTAGCAACGGATTTCCTCTCCAAAACCTCAGTTTTACGTATTTACGAAGTCCACAATCCTCAGTGGGCCGAATAACGTACGAGAGACTGAACTGCAGGTAAGAGCAGGTAAGATTACAGGTCGAGAAAGTTCGGAAGCTGACTATGCTGCCACCACGCAGGTAAGTCACAAAGACGACCTGCCAAGCACCCCTGTAAATCTACCGCTTACCGTACCGGACAGTCCAAGGGGTCCAGTACGTTATAAGATAATGCTTGTCATTCGATAGGGGATGTTACAAAAGCAGTACATAGGCCTAGGGTATGTTACACCTGCCACCTATTACACTGGCGCGTACACCTCTTGTGCCATGTGGTGGTCAGTTCCGCATTACGCAATGATGTCTGGAATACTTTAGTCAGATAGTGTATTCACATAGCTATAAAAAAAACATGATAGTGGAAATGAACTTGGGAACTGGAGACCAATAATAGACTGCTGCCATTACTCTAATGACATTACATTTCTGAAATTTTGAAGTTGGGATTTTTGCACGCTATACTGAAGGTCTAACGCCCCAAGTGCAGATAACGTCCCAAATGCTGGCTGCAGACTTGAAGAGGGACGGCAGAATCGAGGTATTACGCCTGCAGTTCTCTGGGTGTTAACTAACGCCGGGAGTGACATAAATATAGGCGGTTGTACGAGGGGACTACTAACTATCAATGAAAAGGAGAAAATATATTGAGTTTTATGGGCTAGTAAATTACAGTGCCCTTAATGTCAAAAACAGCAGATAAACTACTCAAATTTATTTATTTATTTACCCCTCAAGTTCCGTAGGACCAAATTGAGGAGCATATCTCCAGGGTCATAGAACGTGTCAGTACATGAAATTACATCATAAAAACAATAACAGATAAAAACAAAATATTTATGAACCCGAGAAAAGTCAATCCTTAAGTTTACGTAAACGCAGTCAACAATACAACAAAGATTTCCTTAATTTTTCAAGGAACTCCTGAACAGAATAGAAGGAGTGATCCATGAAGAATTTAGTTTCGATTTCAAAGCGCGTGGATTACTGCTAAGATTTTTGAAATCTAGCGGTAGCTTACTGAAAATAGATGCAGCGTATAATGCACACCTTTCTGCACAAGAGTTAAGGAAGTCCCATCCAAATACAGGTTTTATTTGTACCGAGTATTAACTGAATGACAATTGCTTATTCTTGGGAATTACTAACATTGTTAACAAGAAATGACAGTAAGGAATATATACATTGAGAGGCCAATGTCAAAATACCCAGACTCGGGAACAGCGGTCGACAAGAGATTCGTGAACTTACAACACTTATTGTCCGAACCGCCCGTTTTTTAGCCAAAACTATCCTTTTAGCATGGGAAGAGTTACCCCAAAATATAATGCCATGCGATATAAGCGAAAGAAAATAAGCAAAGTAGACTAATTTTCGTGTGAACGATCTCTGACTTCAGATACCGTTCGAATAGTGTAAATGGCGGCACTGAGTCTTTGAACGAGATCCTCAACTTTGTTACCCACAGCAGTTTACTATTTACCTAAACACCTAGAAATTTCAATTGTCAAATTTCACTAATCATATGCCCATTCTTTGAAATTAAAACGTCAGGTTTTGTTGAATTGTGTGTTGTGAACTGTAAAAACTGAGTCTTATTGTGTTTTAAAATTAGTTTATGCCATGAACTTAGGTCATCCACTGCACTATTCGAAACCGAGCCAATGATGCACACAACATCTTTTACTACCAAACTAGTGTCATCAGCAAACAGATATATTTGAGAGCTACCCATAATACTAGAGGGTATCTCATTTATGTAAATAAGGAACAGGAGTGCCCTTGACACTGATCTCTGGGGCAACCCCCACTAGACCACACCCCACTCAGACCCCACATCACAGCCATTCTCAGCATTGTGAATAATGACCTTTCGCTATAGTAAGAGGTGGACCAATTGTGAGCTACTCCCCGTATTCCTACATCATCATCTCGAACCACAACTCCTTTAATGGAAGGTAGTAGTTCTCCCGGAGGCACCATACGCAGTTGAGACATCATCACGAATTGTGCCAATGCCATCGAGGAAATGGAACCTCCCTTACTGAAGAAAGTTTTCAGACCCGCTGTCCAAGATGGTATCTGGACACTAATACGAAGGCCTGTATCTCTTGGCCGAATAATTTAGTTCCTGGGTACGGAAGAGACGTCTGATATTTTAAGGGGATAGAGCACGAATGGACACCTGACGATAAACCAACAATTTACACTGACTGAAAGGAAATCACAACACCAGGAAGCAGCTGTGCAACATAAATTAAAGTTGGTAGCCACGTACGTACATCTGAAAGATCATGTAGCCAAATTTCACGCCAGTCGCATAAAAGTGGTGCTAGTAACGCCTTAAGGGGATGCAAATCGCGTTTGCTTTCAATAACCGTTTTACGGTCGTGATCGTTAGCTGCCTTTGAGATTGGACGTGGTGAGCTGATGTTAGACAAGAATGCCTTGAACGCTACAAAGACGTCGTCAGCAACACCTCACCTAGTTTGGGTGGAGTTGTGTAACAGGAGTACGAGAAGTCGGATATTCCTTCTGCGATACTGCAGAAAGACATAGCTGGAACGTAGCCGCTATACACGATTGCTAGCAGCGGTAGTCACTAGAATGTACAGTCGCAAGAAGACCGGGATCCGGACTGTCACATTGCACTACCGAGAGGGAAGACCATCGTGTTTGTGTGGGCCCTGACGCTTCGTACTGCGTCTGCAGCAGCAATTTGAGCATCAGTCGACACCACAGTGAAACACCAAACTGTTACAAGGTGTTTACTTCGAGGGCAGCCCCAAGCCGGAGAGCCGGCAGTGTGCATTCTTCTGACCCCAAACCACCGTCATTTGCGACTTCAGTAGTGTAAAGCGAAAGCTCATTGGAGGGCAGGGTAGAGATCTGTTGCGTTTTCTGATGAAACCTGGTTCCGCCTCGGTGCCAGTGATGGCTATGTGTTGGTTAAGTGGAGGCCAATAGAGGGCCTGCAGACAACTTGTCTGCGTGCTAGACTCACTGGACCTAACCCTGGAAGTATTATCTGGAGTGACTTCGTATGGCAGCAGGAGCACTCTCCCGCATTTGCCAAGAACCCTGGCAGCAAACTGTGCGTCAGACTGGTGATTCGACCTGTTGCGCTACCATTCATGAACAGCATTCCACTGGCTGTTTCCCTACAAGATAACGCTTGTCCATGTGCCGCTTTTGTAACTAGACATGCTCTACAGAGTGTCGACATGTTGCCTTGGTCGTCTCGATCACCATATCTGTCTCCAATCGAGCACAGATGTTGGACGACAACTCCACTATCGCCCACAGACAGCATTAACCGTCCCTGTATTGCCCGACAAGTGCATCCCTCAAACTGAAACCCGGCACCTGTACAACACAATGTATGCACGTTTGCATGGTTACATTCAACATTCTGCTGGTTACACTGGTTATTAATGTACCAGCATTTCTCATTTTCAGCGGCTTATCTCGCGCTTATATTATGATAGTGCAATGGCAGACACTTAAAAATGTTTCTTGACAAATGTTAACTCGAAATTTCATTATCGCACATAACTCACTTTTTGATGTTGTGATCTCTTTTTCGTCAGTGTATTTCGCATCACAAAGGGGACCCGAAACCCGAAACCAGACCTGTTGTGTCTAGGCAAGACAGCCTAGACACAATGAGAGGAAGCCGAAAGGCACGCGCTTAAACTCACGCAGGCTGGCGTGAGGTCTGAAACAGGATACGTAATGAATGCTATAACGAAAAGTACGTAGCTTCTGAAATACTTAACTTTAATCCATAATTGAAGAACATCGCTCTTGATGGTACATGCTTCATAATATTAATTAGCAATTGAATACGGCGCCTTGCTAGGTCGTAGCAAATGTAGCTGAAGGCTAGGCTAACTATCGTCTCGGCAATTGAGAGCGTAATTGTCAGTGATCCCCTTCTGGCAAAGTCGTCTGTACAACTGGGGCGAGTGCCAGGACGTCTCTCTAGACCTGCCGTGTGGTGGCGCTCGGTCTTCTATCACTGACAGTGGCGACACGCGGGTCTGACGTATACTACCGGACCGCGACCGATTTAAAGCTACCACCTAGCAAGTGTGGTGTCTGGCGGTGACACCACAAGACCAACGGTCGACTCTGATACGTGCAAGTCTAAACCTTGCGAAGAGCCGGCCAGTGTGGCCGTGCGGATCTAGGCGCTTTAGTCTGGAACCGCGTGACCGCTACGGTCGCAGGTTCGAATCCTGCCCCGGGCATGGATCTGTGTGATGTCCTTAGGTTAGTTAGGTTTAATTAGTTCTAAGTTCTAGGCGACTGATGACCTCAGAAGTTAAGTCGCATAGTGCTCAGAGCCATTTGAACCATTTGAACCTTGCGAAGAACTAACAGAAAATAGTCTGAAACTGACAGCTGAAAAGACAAAGCAGTGGGAGCGTATAAAGAACAAGAAAACTAAAGTTACTCATGATTCTACGTGATCTTCGAAAGATGAAGGCTACCAATAATAATGAAAAATAATGGGACTAATATTAATAATATTATAAAGTTTTATACACTACTGGCCATTAAAATTGCTACACCACGAAGATGACGTGCTACAGACGCGAAATTTAAACGACAGGAAGAAGATGCTGTGATACGCAAATTATTAGCTTTTCAGACCATTCACACATGGTTGGCGCCGGTGGCCACCCCTACAAAGTGCTGCCATGAGGAAAGTTTGCAACCGATTTCTCATACACAAACAGCAGTTGCCGGCGTTGCCTGGTGAAATGTTGTCGTGATGCCTCATGTAAGAAGGAGAAATGCGTACCATCATGTTTCCGACTTTGATAAAGGTCGGATTGTAGCCTATCGGGATTGCGGTTGATCGTATCGCGACAATGCTGCTCGCGTTGGTCGAGATCCAATGACTGTTAGCAGAATATGGAATCGGTGGGTTCAGGAGGGTAATACGGAACGCCGTGCTGGATCCCAACGGCCTCGTATGACTAGCAGTCGAGATGACAGGCATCTTATCCGCATGGCTGTAACGGATCGTGCAGCCACGTCTCGATCCGTGAGTCAACAGATGGGGACGTTTGCAAGGCAACAACTGTGGTGTCACCGCCAGACACCACACTTGCTAGGTGGTAGCCTTTAAATCGGCCGCGGTCCGTTAGTATACGTCGGACCCGCGTGTCGCCACTGTCAGTGATTGCAGACCGAGCGCCACCACACGGCAGGTCTAGAGAGACTTACTAGCACTCGCCCCAGTTGTACAGCCGACTTAGCCAGAGATGGATCACTGACAACTACGCTCTCATTTGCCTAGACGATAGTTAGCATTGCCTTTAGCTACGTCATTTGCTACGACCTAGCAAGGCGCCATAGCATTTGATATTGACATTATAACATGTACCGTCAAGAGCGATGTACACCAATTGTGGATTAAAGTTAAGTATTATATCAACTACGTACTTTATTTGCTACTATTAATTCCCTTAACTCTTCCAGACCTCGCGCCAGTCAGTGTGTAATTAAACGCGTGCATTTCGGCCTCCTCTAGCAACACAGTGTTGGCTCTTCTGCCAACACTTCAACAACCATCTGCACGAATAGTTCGACGACGCTTGCAGCAGCATGGACTATCAGCTCGGAGACCATGGCTGCGATTACCCTTGACGCTGTATCACAGACAGGAGCGCCTGCGATGGTGTACTCAACGACGAACCTGGGTGCACGAATGGCAAAACGTCATTTTTTCGGATCAACCCAGGTTATGTTTACAGCATCATGATGGTCGCATCCGTATTTGGCGACATCGTCGTGAACGCACATTGGACGTGTGTATTTGTCATCGCAATACTGGCGTATCACCCGGCTTGATGGTATGGGGTGTCATTGGTTACACGTCTCGGTCACCTCTTGTTCGCATTGATGGCACTTTGAACTGTGGAAGTTACATGTCAGATGTCTTACGACCGGTGGTTCTACCCTTCATTCGATCCCTGCGAAACCCTACATTTCAGCAGTATAATGCACGACCGCATGTTACAGGGCCTTTCTGGATACAGAAAATGTTCGACTGCTGCCCTGGCCAGCACATTCTCCAGATCTCTCATCAACTGAAAACGTGTGGTTAATGGTGGCCGAGCAACTGGCTCGTCACAATACGCCAGTCACTACTCTTGATGAACTGTGGTAACGTGTTGAAGCTGCATGGGCACCTGTAACTGTACACGCCATCCAAGCTCTGTTTGACTCAATGCCCAGGCGTATCAAGGCCGTTATTACAGCCAGATGTTGTTGTTCTGGGTACTGATTTCTCAGGATCAATGCACACAAATTGCGTGAAAATGTAATCACATGTTAGTTCTAGTATCATATATTTGTCCAACGAATACCCGTTTATCATCTGCATTTCTTCTTGATGTAGCAATTTTAATGGCCAGTAGTGTATCATCACAGAATGGCATATCCTGAGTGATGAGACCTGACGGCTCATCGGTTAAGTTTTCTTACCCCGCGCAAACTGCAGTTTTGTTCTGCTACCGTATGATGTAATACAAGTATATATTAGGCAAGCAAATCGCATTGTCTAATAAACAGTTTAACACCAATTTCTGACATGAAGTGAATGTATTCGTGAATTGATTATTTTGTATGTAGCACGACTAAGTTCCCTGAACAGAATAATTGTATTAAAACGGAAGTAATAAAAATGTTCATTCGTGACTTTCAGAGAACGCAAAGGTTCATTACTAAATAGCACGAAAAATTTGCCTGGTGGTTGCTTTCAGAAAAGATCAGTTATGAAAGTTGCTTATCCTAAGTGTAGGTCATCAACCAGCTATCATAGTATAATTCAGTTCGTTACAAGCGTAAACATTAAAGTAGCCACGCGTTATTTATCACAAGGAGGACAAATAATAATAAGAAAACACCAATTATTTCATTATTCGAGTTTTTAAAATTCCGTGCAAATCACTGCCAAAATTTATACGACAATTTCCAGACGCAGCGGGGAGAGAAGAGTAGACAGCTTACAGCTCTCTGCCTGGCGGACCACAGGACCAGGTTTTGTGCAAATTCATTGACGGCCTTTAGATTTCGCTTCTCTGAAAACCTTATGACCTCTGTTTCCTCCGTCATTCACACTTCTTCTGATCATTACAACTGATCATTTCATTTCCATTTCGAACCTTTCTGTGATCAGATAGTTTTTGAAGGAAGGAGATCATTACAGGAGTGAAGCCGTCTAAGCCCTATCACCCATTGTACCAAGGTAAAACTAATACAATTTTTTAAAGACAAAGTGCGTTCTCTGATATCACATCTAAGATACTTAATAATTTCATTAGGGATGGATCCATAGCTTTCATGAAATTATTAAGTTACTGTTGCTTTCGCAAAAGTAACCATGTTCAGTAAAATATTTAAGTTAAGATAGTAAAATTCCACACCACGCTGTTATCTTCCTAACTGCGCAACATGCTAAATTCGTTAGTCCAACTGAAACTTGGTATAGGAATGCAGATTCTACAAAAACCTGTGTATGACTAGTTTTTACTCATTTCATATTGTATACAGACAAGATTGTGTTCAAGGAAGATTAAAGTTAATGCAAATGTTTAGCTTTTTAGATTATATGTTTTACCAATTTTGAAATTTCTATCTTAATACGTGCTAGACATAAATAGCGTCATATGTATATAATAACATCAATGATACCTACTTCATCTTCTTGAAAATTAATCAGACTTTATTTTTCCCGCGTGCCACAACATAATGATCGAAAACGCATAATACAACAATTATTTCTAACGTCGAACGATTGCACGATAGTCGTGAAGTACTGACGTTGTGCTGAAAGCGGACTTCATGAGGGAGTATTTGCTTTCGTTTGAAAACCATTCGGCGACGTAGACCGAACACACAGCGTCTTATATCTAACAGACGGTAAGGCAATAATGGCCACACCTCTTACCACCATTGCACTGGTAAGACACTAGAATCGCATTCCGGAAGTTGCTGGATCAATTCTCCAAGTAGTTATTTATACACAGGACGTCCGTAATTCGTCATAAATTGATTTAGACAAATGCCAGTACTCTTCCTCTTAAAACGGAAACGCCCACCGTTCCCGAAAGCTTGTATTCTCTCCCTAACGATCAGGTCATCGACGTGACGCTAAGCCATAAACTTCTTTCGTTTGGGGCCCAAGTTGTGCCCAAATTACTAAAGTCCCTGTCGTAGTTGTGCGTGACATTTATTATTGAGGATGTACACGGTCAAGTCACCTTAATGTAACCAACCTCTATATTCGACTTAAACGTTGTGTGATTTGGGGGAGGGGATTAAACGGTGAGGTCATCGGTTCGGTCCCATCGGATTGGGGAAGGATGGGGAAGGAAGTCGGTCGTGCGCTTTTAAAGAAACTATCCCGGCATTTGCATGAAGTGATTTAAAGAAATCACGGAATACTTAAATCTGGATGGCAGGACGCGTGTTTGAACCATTGTCCACCCGAATGCGAGTCCAGTGTGCTAACCACTGAGCCACCTCGCTCATTCGGCGCTCAAGTGAAAAACCGCTTATAGGTGGCAGGTGGCAGCAGTAGCCAGTGGAAGGAGTATGAAGAGTGTGTGTCTGGGGGGAGGGGGGGGGGGGGGTGGGGGACGTGGTGAACCGTAGAGTAGTCATCGAAACGCGAAAACTAACCGATTTATGTAACATCGAAAGGAGCATGTTGATTGACTTTCTCAACAAGGGTGGAGGCATTTCCGAAACAGCTGTTTGTTAACTATTCGTGTGCCGTTGTGGTTGAAGTACACCATCTGTGGGAAAACGGCGCTATACAAAATCGATTCCGAGGCAACCGTGGTGGACCACGTGCCGAAGATGATGGTGACTAACGACGGCTGGGATTGTATACGGGCGGAGGGACGTACAACTGTTGAGCAGTTGACCAACCATCGTAAACAAGGAGCTACCAACAGTTTCTCCTCAATAACTGTCCAGCGAACGTTGCTGCATATGGGCCTCCGCAGCAGGCGCCTGGTTCCTGGATCCGTACTGACTGCCGTTCATCGGTGGCGAAGACTGGAATTTGCACTTCATTACAGCAACTGGACGTCCACTGAGTGGCGACAGGTGGGCTTGTCAGTTGAATCACATTTTATGCTCCTGTAGGGGGTGAAACATCCGAAAGCGAACACGTTGCCACAATCTTCAGAAGAATACAGACTGAAATAAAGGGCATAATGGTCTGGGAAATGTTTTCGCGGCTTTGCGTAGGTGATTTCGTCATTCTGGAGGGCGCAATGCATAGACGTTAGTTTGCATCTATTCCTTATGACCATGACCACCCTTATATGCAGTTTGGTTTTCCTCGCCACGATGGCATCTACCAGCAGCAACGTGTTCCGAAGAGTACCAGGCTGAGTTTACCCTACACCCCTGTCCACGAAACCCTCGTACTGAAACACAATCGAGAGTGTGTGGGGCCACCTATGTCGGGCTGTTCGTGCCACCGATCCTCAGCCGAGAAACCTACCCCAGCTATGCAAAAACAGACATAATGTCTTATGGGATAACAGCAATCAGTGATTTTATAATGTTACTTAAAATCCGTCTGATTGCAATTTTTTTTTATTCATATGACCGGTTTCGGTTCATTCAGAACCATCTTCAGATCTGATGTTTCAGTTACAGGAGTAACCCGTCCAAATCCAGCAACTTTCACATGCTACGTCACCCCAGCTAGCTAGTGAGGTCAGCACGGCCCTACATCCCCGTCGGTACTTCCTAGAACCTCACTCACACTCTCCCTGCACGCCTCGCAGCTGCCCGTGCTGCAGAAGGCGTCTGGTAGGTGATAAAATTAATGTGACAGGACGAGTTTAAAGTGATAACTGGTAACTTATTTCCTGGGACAATCAAGAATTATACAGGGTGGTCCACTGATAGTGACCGGGCCAAATATCTCACGAAATAAGCGTCAAGCGAAAAATCTTCAAAGAACGAAACTCGTCTAACTTGAAGGGGAAATGACGCTATGGTTGGCCCGCTCGATGGCGCTGCCATAGGTCAAACTGATATCAACTGCGTTTTTTTAAAATAGGAACCCCAATTTTTTATTACATATTCGTGTAGTACGTAAAGAAATAGGAATGTTTTAGTTGGACCACTTTTTTCGCTCTGTGATAGATGGCGCTGTAATAGTCACAAACGCATAAGTACGTGGTATCACGTAACGTTCCGCTAGTGCGGACGGTATTTGCTTCGTGTTTATTACCCGTGTTAAAATGGACCGTTTACCAATTGCGGAAAAGATCGATATCGTGTTGATATATGGCTATTGTGATCAAAATGCCCAACGGGCGTGTGCTATGTATGCTGCTCGGTATCCTGGACGACATCATCCAAGTGTCCGGACCGTTCGCCGGATAGTTACGTTATTTAAGGGAACAGGAAGTGCTCAGCCACATGAGAAATGTCAACCACGACCTGAAACAAATGATGATGCCATAGTAGGTGCTTTAGCTGCTGTCGCGGATAATCCGCACATCAGTAGCAGACAAATTGCTCGAGAATCGGGAATCTCAAAAACGTCGGTGTTGAGAATGCTGCATCAACATCGATTGCACCCGTACCATATTTCTATGCACCAGGAATTGCATGACGACGACTTTGAACGTCGTGTACAGTTCTGACACTGGGCACAAGAGAAATTACGCGACGATGACAGATTTTTTTCACGCGTTCTGTTTAGCGTCGAAGCGTCATCCACCAACAGCGGTAACGTAAACCGGCATAATATGCGCTATTGGGCAACGGAAAATCCACGATGGCTCCGACAAGTGGAACATCAGCGACCTTGGCGGGTTAATGAATGGTGCGGCATTATGGGTGGAGGGATAATTGGCCCCCATTTTATCGATGGCAATCTAAATGGTGCAATGTATGCTGTTTCCTACGTAATGTTCTACCGATGCTACTACAAGACGTTTCACTGCATGACAGAATGGCGATGTACTTCCAACATGATGGATGTCCGGCACATAGCTCGCGTGCATTTGAAGCGGTATTGAATAGCATATTTCATGGCAGGTGGATTGGTCGTCGAAGCACCATACCATGGCCCGCACGTTCACCGGATCTGACGTCCCCGGATTTCCTTCTGTTGGGAAAGTTGAAGGATATTTGCCATCGCGATCCACCGACAATGCAGTTGATATCCGTTTGACCTATGGCAGCGCCATCTAGCCGGCCAACCATAGCGTCATCTGGTTTCCCCCTTCAAGCTAGACAAGTTTCGTTCTTTGTAGTTCTTTCGTTTGACGCTTATTTCATGAGATATTTGGCCCGGTCACGATCAATTGACGACCCTGTATACCTCCACCGCAATCTACAACTCTCTGTACAGTCAGATATAGGAAATCGGCCAATTTCTCTAAAAGAAACCGTTTACGCGGTTGTTGGAAGTAAAAAAAAAATACAGTGAAAAGTTGCTGAACAGCTGGAATGAAGAATCATGTATATCGTGTCTGCTGAAGAGGAGTCTTGAATGAAAATGCCCATTTAGTATGCAAGAACAAGAAATGAAGCGAAGTGCGGTAGAGAACTATACACACTACGAATCGTGTGACATGTGCATAAACAAAATAGACAATAGCATACGTGGTAGATAAGTCTAGCTTTGAGTTATATACTAATCCTGTCGATGCCTTTTGACAAGTCAGCGGAATACAGGTAGGCTGGGCAATTAAACTCTATGGAACTCTCTATAACATGTCTTTGAGCGAAAACAGCATCTAGTGTGCTCCTGCTTTCCTCAGTCCTTGCTGCTCTTCTGCTACTTCAATACAGAATTCAGTACTCTGCCTGTAATCGCTGGTGTTGACCGTTTTAAGGTGGTATCTAGCACAGTAATTCCCCGGTATCGTGATAGCCTACCTTCCCCCACAATAGTGCTAAATAAGGCAGGAAGCTGTTAATAGAACACACATTTTCTTAACTGATTTTATATCGCATCTAGCCCTGTAGATTTCTTATTTTTACGTCGTTTAATTCCAGTGCATGTTTCCTGTCGTGAGAAGTCTATTTGGTGGTCATTTTCTGTGCTTTGGTGTCTAGCTTCCATTTCCAAATTAGTTATGCGCTGATACTGTAAGATTCATCGGAAGAAATTCAGTACAACTGCAAAGAAGGTACCTCACGAAAACCTCTTCCTACTGATACTTGAGTTCCACATAGAAGGGAAGTCTTACCAAACATGACTTCTGGGGGAAATCGAGAAGAACCACGGAATATCAGATCATTTTGTTACAGGTTTGAGTAGCAAGCGCTAAAGCATCACGGAGATGTCTATCCAGCGTTAGTGCCAGACACTATAATAGAAAGACTGCGAGACGCAGAATGGTTTACTTGTAAAACTGCTGTCCGACTGCAAGTACTTCGCGAAGACGCCATGAGGTAAAATTAGATTCGAGCTCTCACGGAGGCTGATCAGCAGCTGCTCTTCCCAGGTGTTTTACGTGACTGGAAGAGGAAATCGGGAAGTGTTAGTGGTACAGAAACAAACCCAGCGCCGCATACACACACGTCTGCTCCAACAAATTTTCTAGTGTAGTCGACTGATCTTCCAGTAGAGTTTAGCTGAGCTGACCATCTTGGAAAGCTTAGAGGTAGTCTGATCAATCGATACGAGAGAACTGTGAAGCCCACGTTAAAGGTGACACCACAGCCAGCTATAGACTGGATGAAGATGATTATGAATTAAAGGTGCCCAATTTGAGACAGTTGTCACTTCTTGAAAATTATTGAAATCAAATAAGGTGATTAGTACCTGTAATAAGAAAACAAGTTTCACTTTAATAACAAAAATAATAATAATAATAATAACATTAATGATGATGATAAGGTCAATGGTATATTTCGTTTTTCGACGAGATGGTACGGCGTTTCACTAGACAGTAAGATATTAGGCACGTTTATGGCTCATCCTTTGAGAAGACTGCGCCAAGGAAACAAGAGACTACAACTCGTAAAGTGTGGTGTCAAATACATGGTTTTGATTATAAGCAGTCTCTTCAATAATCGATATAAGGGGAAGTCAAACGAAACCGATCACCTGCCACAACGAGCCCATGAAATGATTCAATTTAAAAGTAATCACCATACACTTTAAGACATTTATTCCATTGGCAGATGAGACGTTCAATTCCCGTTTCGTAGAACGCGGTCGGTTCCTGATTGATCCACAACCGCACCCAATCTTATACTTCCTCGTTAGACTGAAACCGACATCAACGTATGTCTTTCTTCAGGTCGCCAGTGCTGTGATAACCAAGCCGTGAAGTTCCTGGGCAGTACAGAGGCTAATGCACTGTTTCCAAATAAAATCGTTGAAGCGTAGCCGTCTGCTAGTTTTCAGTTGGGGGGCGGTGTTGTCAGATTAGATTAGATTAATACTAGTTCCATGGATCATGAATACGATATTTCGTAATGATGTGGAACGAGTCGAATTTTCCAATACATGACATAATTAGGTTAATTTAACAACATACTTAAGTTAATAAAACAATTTTTTGTGCTTTTTGTTTTTCTTTATTTTTTATTTTTATTTTTTTAATTTTTTTATTATTATTTTTTTTAATATTTTTTTTCCCTTAATTTATATCTAAAAATTCCTCTATGGAGTAGAAGGAGTTGTCATTCAGAAATTCTTTTAATTTCTTCTTAAATACTTGTTGGTTATCTGTCAGACTTTTGATACTATTTGGTAAGTGACCAAAGACTTTAGTGCCAGTATAATTCACCCCTTTCTGTGCCAAAGTTAGATTTAATCTTGAATAGTGAAGATCGTCCTTTCTCCTAGTATTGTAGTTATGCACACTGCTATTACTTTTGAATTGGGTTTGGTTGTTAATAACAAATTTCATAAGAGAGTATATATACTGAGAAGCTACTGTGAATATCCCTAGATCCTTAAATAAATGTCTGCAGGATGATCTTGGGTGGACTCCAGCTATTATTCTGATTACACGCTTTTGTGCAATAAATACTTTATTCCTCAGTGATGAATTACCCCAAAATATGATGCCATATGAAAGCAATGAGTGAAAATAGGCGTAGTAAGCTAATTTACTAAGATGTTTATCACCAAAATTTGCAATTACCCTTATTGCATAAGTAGCTGAACTCAAACGTTTCAGCAGATCATCAATGTGTTTCTTCCAATTTAATCTCTCATCAATGGACATACCTAAAAATTTGGAATATTCTACCTTAGCTATATGCTTCTGATTAAGGTCTGTATTTATTAATGGCATCATACCATTCACTGTACGGAACTATATGTGCTGTGTCTTATCAAAATTCAGTGAGAGTCCGTTTACAAGGAACCACTTAGTAATTTTCTGAAAGACAGTATTGACAATTTCATCAGTTAATTCTTGTTTCTCAGGTGTGATTACTATACTTGTATCATCAGCGAAGAGAACAAACTTTGCCTCTTCATGAATATAGAATGGCAAGTCATTAATATATAATAAGAACAACAAAGGACCCAAGACTGACCCTTATGGAACCCCATTCTTGATAGTTCCCCAGTTTGAGGAATGTGCTGATCTTCGCATGTTACGAGAACTACTTATTTCAACTTTCTGCACTCTTCCAGTTAGGTACGAATTAAACCATTTGTGCACTGTCCCACTCATGCCACAATACATGAGCTTGTCTAGCAGAATTTCATGATTTACACAATCAAAAGCCTTTGAGAGATCACAAAAAATCCCAATGGGTGGTGTTCGGTTATTCAGATCATTCAAAATTTGACTGGTGAAAGCATATATGGCATTTTCTGTTGAAAAACCTTTCTGGAAACCAAACTGACATTTTGTTAGTACTTCATTTTTACAGATATGTGAAGCTACTCTTGAATACATTACTTTCTCAAAAATTTTGGATAAAGCTGTTAGAAGGGAGATTGGACGGTAATTGTTGACATCAGATCTATCCCCCTTTTTATGCAAAGGTATAACAATAGCATATTTCAGTCTATCAGGGAAAATGGCCTGTTCCAGAGAGCTATTACACAGGTGGCTGAGAATCTTACTTATCTGTTGAGAACAAGCTTTTAGTATTTTGCTGGAAATGCCATCAATTCCATGTGAGTTTTTGCTTTTAAGCAAGTTTATTATTTTCCTAATTTCAGAGGGAGAAGTGGGTGAGATTTAAATTGTATCAAATTGCATAGGTATGGCCTCTTCCATTAACAGCCTAGCATCTTCTAATGAACACCTGGATCCTACTATATCCACAACATTTAGAAAATGATTATTAAAAATATTTTCAACTTCTGACTTTTTGTTCGTAAAGTTTTCATTCAATTTGATGGTAATACTGTCTTCCTCTGCTCTTGGTTGACCTGTTTCTCTTTTAATAATATTCCAAATTGTTTTAATTTTATTATCAGAGTTGCTGATTTCAGACATGATACACATACTCCTGGATTTTTTAATAACTTTTCTTAATATAACACAGTAGTTTTTATAATTTTTGATAGTTTCTGGGTCACTACTCTTTCTTGCTGTCAGATACATTTCCCTTTTCTGGTTACAAGATATTTTTATACCCTTAGTAAGCCATGGTTTGTTACAAGGTTTCTTACGAGTATATTTAACTATTTTCTTGGGGAAGCAGTTTTCAAATGCATTTACAAAAATGTCATGAAATAAATTATATTTTAAATTGGCATCAGGTTCACGATACACCTCATCCCAGTCTAACTGCTGTAGGCTTTCCCTGAAATTTGCAATTGTTAAATCGTTGACTGAACGTACTACTTTGGAGGACTGTTTAGTATTGCTGAATGGAGCTATGTCATATATTGTAACTAGCTGTGCACCATGATCAGAAAGACCATTCTCAACAGGCTGAGCATTTATCTGGTTAAACTTATCTTGGTCTATAAAGAAGTTATCTATCAGTGAGCTGCTATCCTTTACCACCCGAGTAGGAAAATCAATAACGGGTGTCAAATTGAAAGAACCGAGTAATACTTCAAGGTCATTTTTCCTATTACCCTCTTTCACAGAATCTACATTGAAGTCCCCACAAATAATAATTTGCTTCCCCCTGTCTGACAGATAGCACAACAAGGAGTCCAAATTTTTCAGAAATAGATGAAAATTTCCTGATGGGGACCTATATACAGTTACAATTATAAATGTGCCTTTATTTAATTTAAGCTCACAGGCACATGCTTCTATATGTTTCTCTACACAAAACTTTTTTGTTTCTATACTTTTTGCACAATGATAACTTTTGACATATATGGCAACTCCTCCTTTCTCCATATTTTCTCTCATTACATGTGCAGAGAGCTTATAACCCCTTATATTTACCTTATTCATATCAGTAACAATGTGATGCTTAGACAGGCATAGTATATCTATTTCATTCTCAGCTTCTAAATCTTCTAAACAAACCAGAAGCTCATTTACTTTATTCTTTAAACTCCCAATATTTTGATGAAATATACTTACATTATTTTTAATTATACTTTTATGAGAACCTTTCCTTATTCTAACATTTTCAGCACTCTCCTGTCTGAGTTTCTCATTGTGCTTAGCCCTAGTTCCTATACCAGTGGTCACATGGTGTTCAGAGAGGCAGATTATGTCAATTGGGTTGGGTGACTTTAATTCATCAATGCAATTACCTAGGACTGAGATACAACTTGGTGGTGATAAAATTTCTCGTGATTGGTGAAAATTTATAATTGGTAGCTGTGATTGGTGATCCAATGTGCTAGAATTGTGCTGTTTAATTTCTTTCCTAAACTGAAGATTTGTTTCAATCCTGACCTCTCGTAGAACTTGACATCTTTCTGTCTTACCTATCCTAAAAAAGGTGCTGCTCCAACACCTGTAACCACTGGTATTTTACCATTCATGGCAGTGCCTCCCCCCCTTAAATTTCCTGCTATTACCCCAGCCAGTTTCCCCTTCCCTTTCCTGTTGAGATGTAGGCCGTGCCTGGTATAGTCCCACCTACTGAGATAATCAACAGGAACCACACCAATATGAGCCCCTGCACCCGACTCAAGCAGCCGTTCCAACTCCAAATTAACTCTCCCAACAGAAGAGTTCAAATGAGGCCGGTCATGGCGTCTCAGGACAGATACAAATTCAACATTGGTGTGTCTCGATGCCGACGCAATCTTTACCAGGTCACACTCTATACTGTACCCAGGATCTCTGTCGATGCTGTTCCCTGGCCCTCCCACAATAACCACGGTGTCTTCCCTGGTAAATCCTTTACAGAGTGAACCTAAATCCTCTGTCACCTGATCCAGACTAGCACTTGGTTTGAAAAAATTTATGACCTGGTATTCTGGTCCTAATTCCTCCTGCAGAAGTTGGCCTACACCTCTGGCATGAGAACTGCCTAACAACAAAACTTTCTTCCTTTTTGATGACTTTCCTACATTCTTTTTCAATTTCCTATTGAAAGTTTGTTGTGTCCTGTCTACACCTACCTCTGCTTGAGGCTCATCAGTTTCTAACTGAAGCAACAGGTCAAACTTATTTTTGACATTCACCACAAAACTGTCAGACTTAGTTCTAGGCCTGTTCCTTCTGCTACCTGTTGCCACTTCCCACCTCTCTTTGCCCTTCTCCCTCCTTAAGCTGTCCAGATCTTCCCTAGCCTGATCTAGCTCAGCCTGAAGGGCAGCAATTTTCCCCTCCTGTTCCACTATCTTCCTATCTCTGCTGCAAATCCTACATAACCACTGATGAGCCTAATCCACTTTCCCAACACCCACGCCACTGCAGTCCCCGGAACTAACAATTCTACGGCAAGTCAGGCACTTCTCACTCATGGCAAAAATAATACTTTAGCTAGAATAAATCAATTAAATTACCGAAAATCAAAAAAGACGTTACAAGAATTAAGCCTATTCACAAATGTATATAAACAAGTTTCTGATTTAAAATTCCGCTGTTTTTCTGAAATCTGTATTAAAACAACGAAGGTATACGCTATTTATTATATATTTCACTCGATGGAATGAAAAAAGGACAATTAAACGAGATACTTTAACTTTGATTCTCCAAAAACGTTACGAGAATAGGCCTATAAACAAATGTATATAGGCAAGTTTCTGATATAAAGTTACGCTGTTTTTCTGAAGTCTGTATTAAAACAATGAAGTTATACGCTATTTACGGTAGTTTACTTATTTGTTACCGAGAAACTAGTTAAATTACCTTGAAACAAGAAACAAACACGTTTACAAAATTTAAGCCTAAGCGCGACTTCGCTAAGTTACGATCTTTTCGTGTTTTCTGAAAAAATACGCAAAAAAAGGTCAAACCTTTAACGGCAAGACTAAACGATACACTAATGCACGTATTTAATTTGTTGTCAGCGTTAAACTAAATTATATTCCTGTCTAAATCACTTAACTTTCTGGAAATGGTTTCTGGCGTCACTTACTCGGCGGCCATCTTGGAAACATCATCCAACAAGATGATTCCGTCCGGCAGCATTCCAGGGCGTTTTGCCTCTATGTCACGTCACAGTTTCTGCAAAGTGTCTTCATAGCGCTGAGCATTGAATGTGGTTCCACGCTCGAGGAACTCGACGAGCAGAAGGCCCCTACAGTCGAAGGAGATCATCGTAACCTTCCCGGAACTTGTGTGAACAACTTTGGATTTCTTTAGCGGGAGAAATGCGTTATGTTTGCCACCGTTGGCTTTACTGTTTGCCCTCTGGCTGTTGGAAGGCTGTCACACACGGAATTATCCTGTTTCATGACAACACAGCGCAATCGGTCGATGGTTACGTTTCAGCTATCTGCTTGGGAAACACTGCAACGTCCTCCATACAGATCGGATGATTCACCGTGTGATTTTCAGATATTTGGCGACCTGCAGAAACGCAGGCATGGACGTCAATTTCAGTAACACGAAGAACTGCAAGAAAAAATGGTTCAGATGGCTCTGAGCACTATGGGACTTAACATCTATGGTCATCAGTCCCCTAGAACTTCTTAAACCTAACTAACCTAAGGACATCACACAACACCCAGCTACCACGAGGCAGAGAAAATCCCTGACCCCGCCGGGAATCGAACCCGGGAACCCGGGTGTAGGAAGCGAGAACGCTACCGCACGACCACGAGCTGCGGGCGAAGGGCAACAATGGTCGCGGTTGTGGATCCGTCAGCGACCGACCGCGTTCAACGAAACAGGAACTGATCGTCTAGTATCCCAGTTGGATAAATATCTTAACGCATGTGGTGATTACTTTTGATGGGAACCATGCATGGTTCCGTTGTGGCTGGTGTTAGATTTTCATTTGACTGTCCTTCATATTTACTATCAAATATTTAACCGCACCACAGGTTAAACATCCCTTAACATTTCGCACCCTTACCTTGCGCATCACTTGTGTAGGACTTGCGTAAACGTAACTTTGCACGTTTCTTTGTTATGTGACAGAGACGAAAATGTATCTCTGCGAAGTCTTCTGCAAAATACTGGTGAGAAATAGTGGAAAATGTACTATGAGGATCCTCAGAACAAGGGACAGAGGGACATAAGCTTAGTATGATGACAGCCTCATACAGCAAACTATTTACCAGTCCAGCCATTCGAATTTAAATTACAGCTGATTAGTTTGAATTTTATGAAACATCAGTAGAGTTTCGGCAAATAAGTTGCCTGAAATCCATCATAATTTAAAAAGCAAGGAGATTTTCTGTGAGGGAAATGTGTCGAAGTCTACCTAAATCCTCATGCCGAAACCACATCCGCTACTTAAAAGAAATTAAACTTTGTTTAGGAGCCAAATAATAATATCAGAAGAGCAAACAGGTTATCAGCGCTACATGCATAGAATAAAGTAGACATTTGTAGATATTCGACTAGTAGTTAAAGAAATATGCGGAGACTGACTATACGGAAAAAAAATTCATCGTAAGAGTCAAGTAGTAGCGTGAACATCCCGAGAGAGGTAACTTCGTAGTACTCCTGGAATAATACAGATGATAACAAGATCTATAGAGGGGGCTTAACCTTAGTTGAGGATGAACGGTTTTCTATATTTTTCTGAAATAAATAAAGATGAGACAGTGATACGGTAGAGAAAGACAAACAGAATACTACAAAAATTTAAAATATGCGCGAAGAGTATAAAACGTACGAGATGTCGCAGGAATACAGAGAGAATGAAACTGAAATGCACATTAAAGAAATGTGGTGGAGGACAAAAAACTTTAAACGACCGACGGTGTAACAGAAAGAGGAAAAGAAGAGGAGGGAGGGTTGCAATGTGATTATGAAACCTCTCTTGCGGCTTGACTTTTTTCTTTTTTTTTCCACTCCGCAGACACGACTTGCGGAACAATATAATTCTGATGAGACGCCGCAATCCTCCCTTTTCGCACGGAGTACTCTGCATAACTTTCCGTCAGCTCTGCTCTAAGGATGCGCCAGTTCCTTTCAGAATGTTACCGGGGCGCTGCCCTTACACTAAACTGTGACGTGCATTTGGAACATTTGGTCATGACTAGACACGTTGTATGGATTTTGATTACGTTTGACTCCGACTTTCATCCAGTACTTGAGAAAGAACGTAGGTCACTGAAAACTGCTGGCGTAAGTGTTGTTAACGTCTCACGTCGCGTTAGTTCTTTGTTACTCTATTTTAAGCGACAGGTAATGATCATAGCTGTTTTAGATTGTGAATTCATTTGAATATCCTTCGAAGACATATATGATTCATTTGATTCACGTCATTTATGCTGAAGACTAGATTAGACTAGTACCTAGAGAGATATTTAATCAGTCATTCCACGGTGGCCGTGCGGTTCTAGGCGCTACAGTCCGGAACCGCGGGACTGCTACGGTCGCAGGTTCGAATCCTGCCTCGGGCTTGGATGTGTGTGATGTCCTTAGGTTAGTTAGGTTTAAGTAGTTCTAAGTTCTAGGGGACTGATGACCTAAGATGTCAAGTCCCAAAGTACTCAGAGCCATTTGAACCAATCAGTCATTCCTCCCTCACCCAATGTTCGAATGGAATGGAAGAAACCCTAATATTCGGTACCCTCTGCTATACACTTCACAGATTAGTACGTATCAATGCAGTCTGTCCTACGCGAATACAGTTTTTAAGTTGCGTTATTTAACCCACATATCATGAACGTCTAGAAAACGTGCAACAATAGCTATGTGATTTTTACTAGTTCTTTGTATGACGAGAATACATCTTAGAATCAATTTAGTATTAGGATTATCTTCAGTCTTTTATTTTCGATTTAAGAATAATAAACTTTATGTTATTTTACCTTTAAATGAAGACCTCAGTTTCAACAACCAAAGCGCAAGTACATTCAGTCTGCACACGTCTCTCCAGCCCTTGGTCCGCAGATCGTGGTCTAGGGGCTAGCGTTGCTGCCTCTGGATCACGGGGTCCCGGGTTCGATTCCCGGCCGGGTTGGGGATTTTCTCTGCCTGGAGACTGGGTGTTTGTGTTGTCCTCATCATTTCATCATTATCATCATCATTTGTGAGAGTGCCTACACTGGATTGTGAAAACAAAATGGACTGTGTAAAATTTGGACTTTGTACGGGCACTGATGACCGCGCAGTTGAGCGCCCCACAAACCAAACATCGTCATCATCTCCTGCCCTATTGAAATGTGCTCCGACGAGTCACTATGTTAAGTTGGCTGGTTCAAATGGCTCTGAGCACTATGGG